>NC_029788.2:20994143-20998821 GCF_000816755.2 Arachis ipaensis
ATGCTTGTGATACAGTTGATAAAAGAAAAAAAACGGCAGGTGAACTTACTTTGTGAACATATTCAGCTTCTACAGCGTGTCTGCGTGTAAGACGCTTCAGGTCCTTCGCCACCTCAAAATCCGGGTCACTTGGATCCAACCAACAGCACTTGATCTTTCTGTCCGGCTTTTCGGGCCGATCATCAAACATTTCTGCCTCGGCAGGACGAGCCCTTACTGGTCGTGGCATCCCGGACATCATGAAGGGATACTGGCTTATCATGGAGACAACCTCCTTGACCTTCTTGGAAGAATCCAACTCTATCAATGCACACTGTGGCAGATTGGTTGGTCCAAGGTAATTGGGAATAAACTTCACACTTTTAACGGTTGCAAACTGCTCAACAGCAGTTCTCAAGACAGATTCAGTGACCTGTGGTGAAAGGTTATCAAAGTACACTGTTCGACTCACTTTCTCCTCAAATGCAGCATACTTCTCTGATGCTGATGCCATCTGATGATGTGAATGAAAACAAAATTTACAAGTTGATAGTTAAATTTCTTGAGTCCTTACTGTTAAAAAAATGATAAATTCTAAATATAATGTATTTGATAGAATTTATGTCCTAGATAAATCTGGAACTTTCGGTTTAGAATGGAAGATACTAGATCACATCAAAGTAAAGATGTGAAAATACTATCAGGATAAATATTTACACATTTGCTAAATATGTGGCGAACAAATACTGTAGCACCCGACCAAGACCAATCAATACAGGAAGTCTGGAAGATTTGTCATCAGAATGGCTTCAAGGAAGAATTTGCACACAACACCAGAAACAACAGAAGTTTCCTACACATATAGCAATTGACCCGGCAATGCAACAAAAACCTTTGATTATCTATAATTACATAAATTTTCAAGCTCAAGTGGCAACATCATTTATTCAAGCAGCAATGCAAGTACAAAGCATCTTTCACAGAATTCTTCACTAACCAAATAATCATCAACCAACAATCACTAATTTCGTTCTTTTAACACCAAAAGATAGAGAAATGAAAGTGCATACCTATCTTATCTAAACTTTTTATGTATCCAAAAAGAGAAAATTACATACCCTAGAATTCTTGTTTCAAACTCATTCTACTTATGGATATAGATGCTCACAGTACAGGATTTTGGCTTTTGAAAGTAAAATGTATGCTCTACTGTGGATGGATTTATCTTAAAAAGTCTTCTTGATTAATGTTGCAACAAAAAATTCCATTAAAAACCAAACAGAAATAGGATACTAAACAAGGAACTTTGCATTTTGTGCAAAGCCCCCAATTTTGATTTGCCAAACTACAAAGTAGAACTCACTATATGAGGGATGTACATGGCTAAGGTTTTTGAAAAACCAAAACTGATTTAAGGTTAACCAGGAATCAGGTTAAAGTTATTAAACCAAATTGGTTTAAGATGACCAAACTGGTTATGAAACAGTTTAAGAAATAATTTTCCAGTTTAAAAAATGTGAATTGGTTTCAAAATTTATAACCAGTTTAACTATAAATAACTGGTTTTAACTTATAAACTGGTTTCATAACAAGTAAGAAACCGTTTTCAATTAAACTCAATCAGATTTCTTCACTGCACAATACTCTTAAGTTCAACCTAGTTACCAATAATTTAATAGAGATTCAAAATTAGCACAAGAACGTGCAATACCTGCAATTTGAAAACTAAGTGTACTATACTACTTTAATTTAGCAACAGAGTCAAATAGCAGCCTATGTGTTTTGTGAACATAACAGTAAAACAAGAAAAAGATCTGCTATTGCAAAGTATAGAGTTGCCATCAATGTGCTTCACAAATAGATTTATTCAAGATTTTTGTGTATGTAAACTATATAAATAAAATACATGCCAACTCAAAGTTACTAAATCCCACCAATGATACCAAGTGAGTGCATATTTTTAAGGGCCAAAGCATCATAAAAGACTACATTGGATTTGTAGGAAGAATTCTGAAGCATCTACAAATATATGAGGAACTTAAGTCGGACTTAGAATGAATTTTCATTGTCTTCAAAACAAGTTCTCTTTTCAAAACAAATGCTCACTCAAATTGGCTTCTAAAGAGGAATTGTGTTTCTATCCCACATAACAAGAAGCCACAGCACATTTCAGCACACCACAAAATCATAAAGAATCAACTGAAGTTTCAGCAATCTACATCTGACAAAAAAAATTCCCCAAATTGGAACAACCAAACAAACAACCAATACCCACAAAACCCCGAGAATCCAAAATTCAAGCAACAGGCCACAGAATAAAGAAAAAGGAACAGAAAAAATTAAGAAGCGTACCAATCTAATACTCAGAAATTTATTAATTTTTTTTATTATAAGACAACAAGTTTTCGAAGGCACAGAACAATCCAAATCTAATTGAGTCATATTGAAGAAAGAAGAATGTCCTAACTCAATGAACCTATAACCCTTGTTGGTAGCTCTTTCAAATCTTTGGTGGCCGTAAAATGTAAAATGATTATATTAACTTAATGGTGAAAACTGCATGTAAGTCAGTTTACACCTAACTTAATCATAGAAATTTGCATCCAAAAGATACCAGCAAAAGTAAGAAAATCGTGTTTGAGATCAGAAGACTATGGCAGACACAATGGAAAAGGTTACTCAACAAGTACCCGGATCAAATTTATGTAACAAATGTGTCTACATCAAAATAAAAGCATGAGATGGATGAATTATCCATTAGTTCATCCAAAAAAAGGGAGAAAATATTAATATGCTTCTTGTAAACCATTTTAATAAGCTCTCTTCCTCCCATTAGGATTTATCTAAACACAATTAAAAGGTTAACAAAACAAGAACAAAGAACAACCAAACCAATAAATATTAGAAAAATCAAGCATAATAATACCATAACATACAAATCAATGTGTCTAACAATATTTCTAATCAGAATTCAGAGCTCAAGCATGATATTCAGTTAAAATAAATAATTCTAAAAATTAAAATCAAGCTTTAGTGGTTTACCCGAAAGTCAGAAGCTGAAATGCTGCTCCGCTGCTGGCAACACTGAACGACGACGTGCTGGTGACCGGCGGCAGCAACTGTCAACGAAGACGGCAACGAGCTTCTGGCAGGGAGGTGAGCAAGGCGAGAGTCTGAGAGACGAGAGCACCAGAGAGATACGGTGGGTGACGAGCGCGGCGATAGACTGCGAATCGTGGTGGTGACTGGTGCGAGGCTGCGAGGAAAGCTGAGAGCTGCGATTCGTGGCGGTGACTCGTGAGGCTGGTGCTTGGTGGTGGCCGTGGCTGACTGGGCTGAAGAAGGAATGAAGCACGACGAAGAAGTGAAGAACCGATGCAGGGACCCACTGAGCCAGGGATGTGCGACTGTGTGGCGTGGCCTGATCCCTACGGTGTGCATGGGTCGGGTGAAACCGGATTTGATGTGATTCAGACCCGACCTGAAATATATACCGAGTTTATTTATTAGACCCGAATCCGATTCTAGATCCGATAAAACCTATATATACTTTCGAGCCACGATTATATTGGATAAAAATCGGATAAAAACCGAGTCATTAACATTATATTACTTTGATATCTTCTTATAAGCTAGCATGTAAAAATATCCAAATTTTCAAGACTCCAACTATTATTTGACATAGAAAAATTTACTTAAAAAAATATAACAAAAACCAATTCTTCTCTAAAATTAAAGCATAATCATAATCAATACTAATATTGTCTAATAACACCAAATATTTAAATCAATACAAATAACACTATTATGCATTAGTCTAAAATCTTATGCATTTTAAACATAAAATATTAACTTATAATCTTATAATAACTAATAACACAAAATATTAAGATTTACAATACTTAAATTCTAGCCATTATCCATCACTAATAAGTAATAACACAAAATATTAATTGTGTATGATGACTAGGCCACCGAACCCTTCGAGTGACCTGAGTCATGACCCAGACTCGACCCGAAATAATGACTGAATATATTTTTGATATCCTTATCCAGCCCTAGATCCGGTAAAATTACACCAAAATAGCCTCTAAAATATTCGAAGCCGGACCGAATCTTCGGATCGAGTTGAACCATGCACACCCCTAGATAACACAGTTCCCAGTGCCCAATCCAACCAGACCGGACCTAGTGACTGAACTTTGGCAGAAATTTTCATAAATAAACTAAAAAAATAAAAAAATAATATATTATTTTTCGTAGTAACATTTTTATTTAGTAGAATAGATGAGTTAAGAAAATTAGATCAAAAAAATAAGATTATTAGATTATTATATAAAATAGAGTATTAAAATTTGTAATTATTAATTGACTAATAGTTTTTTTATTTAAGATTATTAGAAGATTGTAAAAAATATATAAATATAATTATTAATTAAATTATTACTAATAAAAAAACACACATATTTAGGTTTTAATTGATGATTTTGTTTTAATGAGAATGATAAATCAATCTTTTAGACTTGTACTCTCTGGATAATTTTATCTTAATGAGAATCATCCAAAAATATTAAAATAATTGGATGATTTTAGGATATCCGGGGTGATTATTTTAGAATTTATAATAATTTATTAATAAATAATCAAATTAAATAATTAAAATTTTTCATTAACTTAATTTAATTTGATATTTTAAATA
>NC_029788.2:20998846-21015970 GCF_000816755.2 Arachis ipaensis
TTTTGGCATTTGCGTAACATTTTTATTATAATGTAAACATTTATGCTACACATACAAGTATTTTTGACATTCAAGTCAAGTCCAACAAAAACCAACTTCATAATACAGAGTGTGTAAAACACGCACTCGTACAACTGTTCACTACTGCGAACATTAATATGAAAAACGTTTTGTCTTTTTCGATCAAAACTGAAACGAACAAATTTTAAACGACGCTTAAAATCTCTTAAAAATCACTCATAATCTTTGCGAAAAACTCAAGAAAATCTTGAAACTACGTTCAAAATCTTCACCAAGAAACACAAAAAGAGAAAGCGAAACATGATTCAAGGTACTCAAAAATTAATCCTCCGTGTTTTTCTCACTTTTCTCTTTCGTAATTTCAATCACAAACACTAAATAGTCATATTTTTGTTTATTTAGTAGATTCATTTTGTGTTCTCAAGATAAAGTAGATATTACTGTTCTCATTATAGTTTTCATTTTATGATAATTGTGTTACGTCGTGTAAGAATGTTGTTGTAGTGTTTCTCGTATCGTTTAACCTATATTGCATGTGTTAGAGGGATTTGAATATGTTTTCTGCATGGTTGAGTGATTTGCATCTTTAGAACTAAGTTCGTGCGTAGTAATCAGTTAAAAGATTTGGTGCATTTTTTCTGAATTGATGTAACAAAGCCATAGAGTGTTGTTGTAGTAATCAATAATAAGCACTTTTGGTGCATTTTGACTGAATTTGAGGTGCAATGATTTTTTTAGTCCTGAATTTGATGTAATTAGACTATAGAATGTTGTTGTGATTTTGTTATCATTTTATGCATGTTTGAGTGATTTGCATGTTTTAAACTGAGTTTATGACAAGTAATCACTTAGTACTTTCGGTGTGTTTTGACTGATTTGAGGTGCAATTAGATTTTTTGTCCTGGATTTAGTGTAACTAAGCCATAGAATATTGTTGTAGTGATTCTGTTCTCATTTTGTACATGTTTAAGTGATTTGCATGTTTATTAAGTAATTATAAAATTATTTTCTTATTTCTATGGTTTCTTTTTCAGAATATCTAGTAAAATACTATTTTTTTAATCCCGTATTATATTGTGCATTAAAATCTTTACTAATCAAATTTTTATCAATGTCAAAAGATTCCTCTTTTATTATAACTCCTAAGATTTGAGAGACATTTGGTGAGTAATTATTTTTTGTCCCATATAAAGGAGTTGCTATATTTGGTATATTGTTATTTATTCCTATAACTTTTTCATTTATAACGGAATTATCTATAGAGTGCTTAGGAGTAATTTCTTTTTTATTCTAGTAGTCCAATATTCTGACTGATTGTGACCTATTCATTCTTAGTCTAATGTTTGGATCTTCTCTAATAATTTTTCTTATTTTCGTGTTTTCTATTTTTTTTATTCTTTTACTATATCTTTGAAAATCCATTCTTCAGGGATATTCTTCATTAATTTTTTATGTTGGAGTTTTTTAGGTGTTTGAAAAAAAGATCTTCGTAAATAGCATGAATAATAATAGTTTCTTCTTTTGATGATTCTCTTCTAGCCCTAAAATTATAGTTTACCCTTATAATTTTGTAATATATTTTATAAATTACTTCAAAAGGATCATATATTTCATCAATAATGTCTTTGGGGGCTTTAATATATAATTTAAGAGTTTTAGAGGTATATTCATTTTTAAGACTCATGAAAAAGTTTGGATAACAATTAAAAAATACTAGATCATCATGACAATTACTTTCTAGTATAGCATTCAGCGAATCTCTAAATTGTTTTAATCTTGTATCTCGTAAAATCATTAAAACAGGTATGTTGATTCCTAGCCTAAAGTTAAGCTTAGCGGCTACTTGGATAAGTCCTATATGAATAAAATTATAACATTTTTATTGGTATTTTTTTAGCTTCTCCTCTTCTAGGATGTTTATAATATAGTTATTACTAGTTCCTGGGTAGCTATATTCTAACATATGTATTTTATTATCTTTTTGTTCCCAAAACGCTTGTCTTTTATAGACTTTGTTTTTACTTATAAGGGGTACAGACTAATTATGAAACTTTTCTTCTGATTTCACTAGTTGTAATTCTAATGATGAATTTGAGGCTTTATTATCATTACTCCTTACTGTTACTTAACTATTCATTCTTTTGTTTAATTTAGCTAAAGATTTTAAAATTCGAGCCATTATCTTTATAAAGACTTATACTACGGGACTATCCTAGCTTACCAATAAATTTATTACCTTTAGAGAGGATTTACCATCAGGTGTGTTCACTGGGCTAACCAACGTACGAACGGCTTTCACTGCTATACTTATCTTTAACAGATTATGGGATGGAGTTTTAAAATATCCTTAGTTGCTTAACAAATTTTAGAATAATAGTATAAGAATAAATGTATAAAGATACTGTGATATTATAAGAGTAAGGATATGATAAAGTTTAAAAATAATATAAAGTTTAGAATAATAGCAATAGAATAAGGATATAAAGAGATTGTAAAATACAAGATTAATCGCAAGTATTTGGTTATAAGAAAGTTCCTCAGTTTAAATTATGTAGTTTGTTCCATTTAGATTCTGAACTTTATATTTTTTCTCTCACTACAAAAAAATCGACAGATAGCGGCGGATATTTAGCGGCGAGTTTTAGAAACCGCTGCTGAATAGAATCTGCTGAATATAGTCAACTTACGAAACTATATGTCTCTAGCAACCGTAATTGCATGTTCCAATGAAGAGAATGGAGAGGCCATAGCAATTTCGTTAGTGAATATTGTGCCTGCACAGCATGATGAGAAATCCTCCGTTTTTATTTCTCCTGTTACAGCACCATTTTATGTTGACTATATTGGTCAATGATAACAATATTGTAATTCAAGGCAATTTACTCAATATCATAATTTTTTTCATTGGAGATTAAGAACAACAACAATAATGATGACAACAACAATTACTTGAAACTGACTTTTGCTAGCAACAATCGTTGGAAGAAATGAGAAACTGGTGGTATTCATGAAAACCAACAAGAAATGAAAACTTAATTCAAATACGAAAATACAGATAGTAATGTAACAAGCAAACTGCGTACATCATAAACACTGTTAAACTTATTAAACACACACAGATCCTCTATAAATTTGTGTACACATTTTCCATATTTCCACTATGCCACATCATCGATGTTATTAGAAACATCGTTTATTGGGTCTTCTATATCATCATCAATTGTCAACTGTAAATCACTGATTTCACCTACCGCTGGCATGGTCAACCCGGGCTGTGGAGAAAAAGCAGCTTCAACTTTTTCATTCTCTCCTCCCATATCATACAAGTCTCGTGGTTTTACATGAACCACTACACTCCATTCTTGATCTACTTCTTCATGTACATAGTATATGGGATGAGCTTCTGATGCCAATATGTATGGTTCATCCTCTTTTCGATCACCGGTGTGTATCAGACGAGTGAAATTAACGCTAGTAAGACCCAGATGGTCTTGTTTGTTGCCTCTGCTCGTAGCTGTATCAGCCCAAATACATCTAAACAAAACCACTATGAAATGATAGCTGTAGTTCAATTCGATTATGTCCACAATTTTTCCATAATATGGTACACTACCAATAACCACTCTGTTGTCACACATGCTTGCATAACTTCTTGTATTAGATGAGACATAAACTCTACTATTTTGGATTTTCAACCCATCTTCCTTTGTGATAGTTCTAAACTTGTACCCATTGACGTTGTACACCCCAAAACGTCTTGCCTGAAGCATGGGACTGCATGCCAGCAACTTTGTTTCTTTCGAATGTATAGTACTGTCCATTGGAACCTGGCACCATAAATTAGATTTCGTTTATATAAAACATTGGATAACTTAAATTATAATTCTAAAGCACGAATATGTTGGTCAGGTTAAATTTCTACAAACCTCATGCTTGAACCAGCGAGAAAATTTTACATGCACAACACGGTCTATCTTAGATTGCGACCTTGTTTGATGCCGTAATTTTCACTTCGTTTCTGCCCTAAATGTACTTTATGACACAACATCAAATTAGTCCAATGACTGAGTGTGTGAAATGAGTTATAATCGTGCTTCAAAAATACATGTGCATACTTACTCAATAAATGGAACGACGGCCTCGCAATTCACTAGCACATGACGATGTGCCTGATTTTTTTCATCGGAGTCAGTCCAAAATGTGAAACAGCCCCTGAAGCCTTTTCAATTTCTGGGAACATAGTTTTTCCTCTATTGTGTGTAATATCAACAGGTTGATCATCAACTCGCACTGATCGGTTGATTCTAGTCTCAATATTATCCAAATACCTAGAACAGAATGTCAAAATTTCCTCGGATAAATAGTCCTCTACAATTGAGCCTTCTGCTTGTGCCCTGTTACGCACGTATTGCTTCAATCGTCCTAGATACCTTTTATATAAATAGAACACACCGCTTAGTATATACGTAATGAGATGAAATAAATGTATTAAAGGCGTTTAGTAGCAAGCTAACCTTTCTATTGGATACATCCACCGATAATGTACCGGGCCACCAAGTTTTAGTTCATCAACGAGATGCACTGTAAGGTGAACCATGACAGTGAAGAAGGATGGAGAAAAATCATTTCCATTTGACATAGAGTTTGCACAACATGATTTTGAAGGCCACCAAGCTGCATAGGGTTTATAGCTTTCCCACAGAGTTCTCGGGACAATGAAGACAAATTCGCAATTACAGTCGACACCGGACTCGGCAATGCATTATTCACCAAAATCGAAAGTAATTGTTCCATTAGAATGTGGCAGTCGTGACTTTTCAACCAAGACAACTTGCGCTGTCGGAAGTCAACACAACGAGAAATATTGCTCGAGTAACCATTTGGAAAGACCACATTATGTCGAGTCTTCAGGAATACATCCTTCTGTGGATTCGACATTGTGAAAATTGATGAAGGATATTTACCACCTTCGTCCGGCCACAATTCAGGCCTTATGCCCATGCTTTGTAAATCTTTGCGAGCCTTAAGATTGTCTTTTGATTTGGCGCTATCGTTTAAGATAGTGAAGACCACATTGTCATAAATATTTTTCTCTATATGCATCACGTCAAGGTTATGACGCAACATGTGATCCTTCCACTATGGGAGTTCAAAGAACACATTCATCTTTTTCCAATACGAGTCATCTTAATCTGCATCTTGACCAATATGTCTTCTTTTGGCTGTCACAGTTGAGTTCTTCCCAAATGAAACTTGCATGTTAGACTGTTGCCTTAAGACATCTGTTCCAGAATACTTTTTTAGTGGATCTCTGCTTTCAACTTGTCCGTCAAATCTATTCCGGTCTAGTCTATATTTATGGCCCTGATTCAAGAAGTGGCAATGGCCCATGTAACACCATTTTCGACTGAATGTTAGTCGCTAAGCCTTAGCGTCCACGTTACACGTAGGACATGCTAACCCACTGTACGTGTTCCACCCAGATAAATTTTCCAACCCTAGGAAATCGCTAATACTCCACATTAGCGCTGCATACATCTTGAAAGTGGTCCCCTTATTAGAATTATAAGTTTCAACGCCATCCTACAGTTGCTTCAACTCATCCACCAATAGCTCCAAATAAACATCTATGTCATTACCAGGCATTTTAGGACCGGAAATAATCATAGATAGTATAAAAGATTTCTGTTTCATGCAAATCCATGGAGGAAGATTGTACGGAATAAGAATCACAGGCCAAATAGAATACTTCGTGCTCATATTTCCGAAATGATTAAATCCGTCACTAGCTAAAGCTAGACGAACACTGCGCAGATCGTTAGAAAAAATGGATACTTTGCATCAAATTCTTTCCATGTTCCAGCGTCCCTTGGATGCCTCAAGAACCCATCATTATTATCACTTATCAGCCTCTTTATGCCATAACATGTCAGTTGAAGTTTTGCTACACATGAAAAACTGTTGTAGTCGTGGTATCAGAGGAAAGTAACGGAGAGTCTTTGCTGGGAGAGGCTTTCCGTTTTTCCTTATAGGTATTTTGAGTTTTGTAACGGAACCCTTTCGCATCTTTTGCTTCCATCGTGAAGTCCCACATTGCTTGCACTTGGTCGCATCCAAATCATCACTCCAATATAGCATGCAATCATTCGGGCATGTATCTATCTTTTTGTATCCAATCCCTAATTTTCGGATAGTTTTTTTGGCTTCATATAATGTGGATAGGAGTTTGTCTTGCTCAAATGCATCCCATTGAAAAGAGGAGGTCTGTTGCTTGACTGTCCTTCTGTCAGATTGTAGGACACCAGGGTTGAGCCACTATTATCTGCCATCTGGATCTTTTTTCCAAGCTGCAAAGCTTGATCATTTTGAGACCAAGCTCTGATACCAATTGATGATTTATCAGTGGCTAAGAGAATGGGGGGGTTGAATCTTAGCCCCTTTTTGCTTGATAACACTTGCTGTCCTTTCAAAACACTTGAGGAGATATTTCTTATTTTTGTCTCGTGCCTAGTCAAGAGACTTTTTCTTTTTTTCTCGTAACCAGCCAAGAGATATTTTTTAGTTTTGTCTCCTACGCAGCAGAAAATAGAAATGGAGTAGAAGAGAAAGAAAATCACACCAAGATGTATCCTGGTTCAGCTGCTAAGTGCAATGCAGCCTACATCTAGTCTCCATCACAACAATGATGGAATTTCATTATAATCATCATGATTACATACACCAATTCTCCCTAGGAACTACCCTTCCTATCTGGGACAAGTCCAAAATCTAATCCCCGATCCTGAACTTGACTTGGTCACTGCCAAGCTTTCAACTGCTAAGTGCTAACCCAACTTGCAAGGGGATTTCCACAGAATCATGAAACATAACACAAATGTACAAAGGACCTCTAAGGACATCTATGGCTTTTTCTTTTAATTTTGCACTCTCTTCCTTTTTATATTCTATTACTTTTTCATACAAACCTCACTATTTGCCTTTTTTTCATGAGACTTAAGACAGACAAAATTAAACAGAAAAATACAAAATAGAAAACATTGAAGGAGAAGAACTTCAGTGAGCTTAGGTAGCTATGAGAACTCTGTGCCTTGCACTCTCACTCCTTGCTTCAAGCCCTGGCTGTTCTCCCTTATTTATAAAAGGGGAAGCCTCCACGGTTGAAACTGTTGAACCAAGCTAAACTTCTTCTTCTTCAAACCAGAACCGGTTCGGCCAGAGAGAGAGGAGAGGAAACCGAATGTAAAACCCACCATGCAATTACCTCTGTGTCTTCCTTTTACACCAAGCTTCATCAATCTGGGCCTTCCATCTTGACTTGCACTCCAAGAATGATTCCTAACCCTTGATGAGTTCTTGATGATGACAGCTTCATCTGCTCCAACTTCTGCCTCATCCTCCACGTAGCTACAGTTGCTACCTCCTGTAGTGGTTGAGCAAAAGCAGAGACAGGCCATCCCTCCAAGGATCTTCTTCCTCTGACCAAATGGATCTTCTTCTATTTTAGGGTATGGAGAGCTTGAGCTTACTTCACCATTTTTTAACCATTTTGGCAAAGATCTCAGCCACTCCATACTTCAGATTTTCTTTTTTCTTGGTGCCATCATCACAATGGCTTCTAGCTTGCTTCTAGCTTCCTCTTCTTTATTCTGATATCTTGTAAAAGCTTCCATGCTTTTTCTGTGAAGTGACCGAATGCAAGAAGAGAGATGAGAGAGAAGAGAAAAAACTTTTAATGGATTTGAATGAAGAAATCAAACTGAATTAATTTACTTCCCTTTTTGCTTTAGGTAGCGTGTAGCACTAATGATAGCAATTAAATCAATTTCTAATTTCTCTCTCATGGTTCCAATGCAATTAAAGCAAGTTTAATAACTTTAAAATCCACCATAAGAAGAGAGTGGGATCCGTGGAAGCATGCAAGGTTCCCTCTTTCTCATTTTTCAATTTGGATTATGCTAGTGGATCTCTTCTTCAAAATGATTTGGGCTAATAATAGTTAAGTTTGGCCCAATAAGTATAATAACAATTCAGCCACAACACTTTAAACACTTTTAAACCAAGGCTGAATATTAGATTCACATTTGGGCTTGCAAATTTTTCTTTCCTTTTATCCCAACACAAAATCTGCAAGTACTCAAAATTATTAATTAGCAAATTGGAAATTAAGGCTCAAATTAATAATTTTACAATTAATTCAATTAATAATGTTTGATCATCACTAATTTCAATTTGGAGTTTTTCAAACTCATCAATCTCCCCCTTGATAACAAACATTATTAAAAATTGAATGGAAAGGAATTAAAGATTAGAGTACTCCCTTTGAAGATTAGTATTCCTCCCCTTTTCCAACAGTTACTTGGCTCCCCCTAAATATATGCCATTTTAGCAAGGGAAGCTTTACCTGTAACCTTTTAAAATCAAGCTTAAGGCAACTATGTATTCAACATGTGAAATTTGAAATGTTGAATGGCTTGATTTAGGAGCAGAGATAACATGATAAACACCACTTGACTTGTTATCATATAAATAACTTTCTGCTCAATCACAAAAAAAGTTTTGAGTACAAAGTACATAAAAACAAAAGACACATTTGATAATTCCCAAGAATTTGCTGCCAAATTATTTGATTAAATAAACAACATTTTCCAGCCATCATATCAGAGCACAATAATTATCAATTTACAGCAAGAAAAATATTTTTTTAATCAAACATAATCATATCAAAGCACAAAACATATTTATCTAGCAATGATTCACCTATTAGAGCATAAGGAATATATCAATGTATCAAAGCTTAAAAGGATTATCAAATCACAACTAAATCCCAAATTCAACAAATATTTCAATCAAAACAGATCATGAGGCATCAACACAGCAGAACATAAAGGGATTATCAAAAAAATAACTAAGTTCCAAATCCAGCAATCATTTTAACAAAACAGGTCATAATCATTGGAACAAGGAGTATGTGCACAGGGGTGATCATGAATTACAAGAGATTTCAGCCCCTGTTTCTTTCATCTTTTCAATTTTTCAACTTTCCTCCCCCTTTTGTCATCAAAGGGAAACCTGCAAAAAAATGACAATGGAACATACACAAATATAACTAAAACCAAAATATTCAAGAGTTTAACAAAATAACAGAGGTCTAGAGTATCCAAACAGCCTACAAAGTACCAAAATAAACCAAACATAACCATAATTCAACAAGAGAAAAATAAGTCAATCATCAGAGAGGTTGTACCCAGATCCAGATTCATCATCCTTATCGGCAGCCCCCATCTCTTCTTCGAGATTCTGAAGCATCATACCCACTCTTTCTTGGCACTTTGTCCAAGCCTTTTCATTTTCATATGTTTGCTTTCGAGCGGCCTTGTAAGATTCCACTATCATTTTGGATATGTTAGAAAATTCAGTGAGGACTTCCTTGATCGATTCTGCCATCTTGGACGGTTCGGCTGGGCGGCTATCAAGATCACTGTCAGAGGGCATGGACCGTTTTCCTTTGGTGCCTTTCATAGTACCTGAAACTCCTCCTCCCTTAATTGATGAGACTTTATTCTCTACATCTTCATTAGTTAGATCAACATTGAAATATTCGAAGATGCAGGTAATAAATATGCCATAGGGAAGGTTAACCTTTTTGGTACTTCTAACATATTCCCACATATGCCTAACCATGAGATATGCGAAGGAAATAGGAGATGAAGTGATAATAGCAAAAAGCACAAGGGAATCAGAAACGGTTACTCTATTGTGTGAGCCACTCTGTGGTGTCAGAATATGAGTAATGATTTTGTGCAGCAAAGCTCTTTCTAGACCAAGGGCTTTGTGAGTTGGAACGGTGCCATCCAGACCAGATAGATTCTCACAGATTTGTTATAAAGCAATCTGATATGTGACTCCAACTTGAGAATCCCATTTTTCTGACATATAAGCTGCTGGACCCTCATCAACATAACCCAGGGCAGCACTTATTGTTTCTCTACTTAGAGTCATGTAAACCCGCTTCACATAGGAATGGATTGCACCATCAATCAACCTCATGTTTGCATAAAATTCTCGAACCAATGCTGGGTATACAGGTTTCTGAATATTGGACAGTGGAGTCCACTTCATATTCTCAAAAAGAGTGATAAAATTGATTCCTTTTGCAGCAAGAGAGAGTCCAGGTTCACTATGTAGAAAGCACATAGGTGACGTTTCTTCAACACTTCATTGTGAAACTCATAAGATGCACAGGAGTTGAACCTTCCAGGATCAAAATGGGAATGGCCTTTGTCGTGTTTATTCTTGAAATCCAGGGATTCCAGATTCGTGGTTCCCTTGTGTTACGTAGTACGTAACTTTTGGTGCGCTGGGAGCTTCGGGCAGAAGCATGTGGGGTAGCTTTCTTTGTTGGTGAGTGTGGTAAGGACGTCTGAGACTCCTCCTTTTCTTCTTCAATTGGATCTTTGTCCTTTCCCAGCTTTCTTCTGGATGAAGTTTTCTTTGCTATCACCTTTTTCTCATAGTTTCTGTTTGTTTGGAGGAGGGTGAGGGGGATGAAGAAGATGTGGAATGTATATGAATGTGTGTGTGTGTTTGAGGGGTTGAGAATGGAGGACTTTTTGGTGTGTGGATTTGGCTACTTTTCCTTAGAGCAACCTTCTTTTTCATGTTATGAAAATGGAGATGGGAGAGGGAAGATGAAGAGAGGCCGAAGAGAGTGGTGAGAGGAGGGAGGTTATGGAAGCAATTAATGCTGAGTGGAGAGAGAATTGAGGGAGTTATTACCCATTAAGGGATGCGGTTATTAACCAAGGAAAGATTTTAAAATTAAAACTAAAAGGTTAGCTCCTAGAATCAAGGGATGAGGGAAGGATAAATATTTGATTTGACAACAACCCCTTCCTACAAGATTTGATGTGACACCTTCCAAAAAAAAATTATGATTAACACAAAGAGGAACTCAAAACGGGTCAGAGTAAGTCAAAGAAATTTGTTGGGGCCCAAGATAATTAATATCAGTTCAGTCTCCCCCTGATTCATGGCCCGTTCATCACGTCCTAAGATTTGTCTCCTGCCTTCCTCATTCTTGTCAAATTGAGCGAGCTCTTCTTGCATAGCTTTGACCCAAGAAGGGTCTTCAAGAGTTTGCTTTACATTGTTGGGCTCCATTTGTGACAAGAGAGCAAAATTGCTTGGTTCGGATTGCTTTTTGGTGGAGGATCTTGTTGTTACGCCTTGAGAGGGATTACCAATGATGAAGTTATGAGGATAACCCCTCATGGACTTCCATTCTCTCAACTTTCGGAGTGATGTTGAGCTTTGATGAGCTTCAGTGGGTTGTTCTGTTCCAGATTCTCTTGCTGGCTTAGGAGACAAAACAAAAATGTCTCCACTATCCTGACGAGACAAAACTAGACGGACTGATTCTTTATTTAGGGAAGACTTGGGATTTTTTCACTGGTTTCCTTGTTGACAGCATCTTCACAATCTGTATCATCTTCTATTACAGCACTGGGAATTGAATTAGAATCATAAAAAGAAACATGTATGGATTCCTCTATGGTCCTATGATCTTTGAGGTAAATTTTATAAGCCTTGCTAGTGGTGGAGTATCCAACAAACATTCCCTCATATGATTTTGGATCAAATTTACCAAGGTTTTCTTTATTGTTAAGTACAAAGCATTTGCATCCAAAAATATGGAAATACTTAAGATTAAGAGGGGTTCCTTTCCATAGCTCATAAGGAGTTTTCTTTAAACCTTTTCTAATAATGGTCCTATTCAAAATGTAACAAGCTGTATTTACAGCTTCAGCCTATAGGAATTTTGGAATCTCATTTTCACATAGCATAGCCCTATTCATCTCTTGAAGGATTCTATTCCTTCTTTCAACCACCCCATTTTGTTGAGGGGTTCTAAGACATGAAAAGTTATGAGTAATTCCAAAGTCATCACAGAATTTTTCAAAGTCTTGGTTTTCAAATTTTTTTCTGTGATCACTTCTCAAATGGGCAATCTTTAAATCTTTTTCATTTTGAATTCTTTTGCAAAGGGTTGAGAAAGCATGGAAAGCATCATTTTTATAAGCAAGAAAAAGTACCTAACCGAATCTAGAGTAATCATCCACCACTACCAAACCGTTGTGTTTACCTCCTAAACTTTGAGTTCTTGTTGGACCAAAAAGATCAATGTGTAACATCTCTAATGGCCTCTTGGTTGAAATTCCATCTTTTGGTTTAAAAGAGGATTTAACTTGTTTACCTAATTGGCAAGCATCACAAGTAAGATCCTTATCAAATTTAATATTTGGAATTCCTCTAACCAAGTTTTTCTTAACTAGCTTAGAGATTTGGTACATGCTAGCATGACCCAATCTCTTATACCAAAGCCATTTTTCAGATTCAAGAGAGGTAAAACATGTAACTTTTTTATCTTTCAAGTCCTCAAGAGTCAATCCATACACATTATTGCACCTCTTAGCTTCAAACAAAATATCCCCAGATTTTTCACAAATAACTAAGCATACCAATTTTCTAAAAATAACCTCATATCCAAGATTACATAATTGGCTAACACTTAGTAAATTGTATTTTAGACCATTAACAAGAAGGACATCATTTATACAAGATGAGAAACTTTTACCAACTTTTTCAATGGCCACTATTTTTCCTTTACCATCATCACCGAAAGTGACAAATCCTCCATCATACTCATCAAGCTTTATGAAGAAGGTTCCCTTTTTGGTCATATGCCTAGAGCATCCGCTGTCCATGTACCACATATTGTCCTTCCGCTTGGATGCTAGGCATACCTACAAAATGAGCTCAAGTGACCTTAGGTATCCAAATCTTCTTGGTTCCTTTCACGTTAAACCATCTCTTATATCTCAATCCATTATAGTCAAAAACAATTTTGCACACTTTGTCACCAATCATTCTTTCACCAAAGAAACATTGAATGGGAAAGTGGCCATTTCGGTTACATAGTCTAAAAAATTTTGGAGTTGCTGTTTTGCTAAAGCTTGCTGGGTTTTGAAACCTTGTATCATTAGAAGATAAAGCAATGTTTTCAAAAGAAGGTTTCTCAACAGATTTGAGAAAGCCCAAGCCAGCTTTATCATAAAGAGGTTTTTGACTAGCCAATATTTGATTTAGATTTTCAGAACTTTGAGTGAGCTTGGCTAAGTCTTCTTTAAGCTTATTGACCTCTTTAAGCAACTCTTCATTTCTTTTAAAATAGTCTACATATGCAACAACCGAATGATCACTTTCACAGCTTTTAAGTTGGGCTTTTAGCTGCTTGTTTTCTTCAACAAGTTCAACAGCAGCTTCAGCCTCCCTTAATTTATCTTTAAGAAAACTATTTTCTGCTTTAAGAATGGTGATTTGTTGTTCAAGATCTTGGTTATCAAGCAAGAAGCATCTAATTTTTCCAGAAAGGTGGTCTATCATAAGATGAAAGATCTTCAGTGTCAGGGTTATGAAAGACTACCTGTTCAACGTGATCTGCCATGAGACATGGTTGGGACTTGGTTTCTGATTCTTCATCATCTTCTGAGTCATTTTCCAAGTCCTCCCAAGAAGCCATCAGACCTTTCTTCTTTCCCTTCTTTGGCTTCTCCTCTTTCTTCAACTTAGGGCAATCTGATTTGAAATGCACAGTTTCTTTGCAGTTGTAATATATCACCTTGCTAAAATCTTTCCTTTGTTTCCTAGAGCTGCTTCCCTTGCTTCTTTCCTTGAGTTTTACCATTTTTCTGAATTTTTTGGCAAACAACACAAATTCATTTTCAGAGGAGTTATCACTGGATTCATCATCCAGAGGGTTAGAAACAGATGTAAGAGCTATTCCTTTTCCTTTTGAATCCTTTTTCAAATAAGTGTTTTCAAAAGCAAGTAAATTTCCTCTCAAGTCATCATATGTCATAGAATCAAGACCACTTCTCTCAGGTATTATCAATGCTTTTGTTTTCCACTCTTTTGTAAGACATCTTAGAACTCTCCTCACAAACACAGATTCGGGATACTTGATCCCCATAGCATCCAAGCCAACAATGATGGTGTTGAATCTTTCAAACATTTCATCTATTAATTCTCCTTCCTTCATTATGAACATTTCGTATTCTCTGTTTAACATATCTATCCTTTTCTTTTTAACTATGGTGGTTTCTTCATGAGTAACTTGAAGTTTGTCCCAAATTTCCTTTGCCGTTGTGCATCGTGATACCCGTCGGTATTCCTCGAAGCTGATTGCACAGTTGAGCAAGTTGATAGCCATGGCATTGAGCTCCACCTTCTTTCTGTCTTCTTCGGTTCAACTGGCCTCTGGTTTAAGAGAGATTACTCCTTCAGCACTTGCGATGGTTGGAAATTGAGGACCCTCAAGGATGATCTTCTATAGTCTGTAATCTACTGCTTGCACAAAAATCTTCATTCTCTCCTTCCAATAGGTGTAGTTTTTCCCATTGAAAAGAGGAGGTCTATTGCTTGACTGTGCTTTTGTCGGATTGTAGGACACCAGGGTTGAGCCACTGTTCTCTGCCATCTGGATCTTTTCTCCAAGCTGTAAAGTTTGATCTCTTTGAGACCAAGCTCTGATACCAATTGATGGTTTATCAGTGGCTAAGAGAAGGGGGTTGAATCTTAGCCCCTTTTCGCTTGATAACACTTGCTGTCCTTTCAGAACACTTGAGGAGATATTTCTTATTTTTGTCTCGTGCCTAGTCAAGAGACTTTTTCTTTTTTTTCTCGTAACCAGCCAAGAGATATTTTTTAGTTTTGTCTCCTACGCAGCAGAAAACAGAAATGGAGTAGAAGAGAGAGAAAATCACACCAAGATGTATCCTGGTTCAGTTGCTAAGTGCAATGCAGCCTACATCCAGTCTCCATCACAACAATGATGGAATTTCACTATAATCATCATGATTACATACACCAATTTTCCCTAGGAACTACCCTTCCTATCCGGGACAAGTCCAGAATCTAATCTCCAATCCTGAACTTGACTTGGTCACTGCCAAGCTTTCAACTGCTAAGTGCTAACCCAACTTGCAAGGAGATTTCCACAGAATCATGAAACACAACACATATGTACAAAGGACCTCTAAGGACATCTATGGCTTTTTCTTTTAATTTTACACTATCTACCTTTTTCTGCTCTATGGCTTTTTCATACAAACCTCACTGTTTGTCTTTTTTTTCATGAGACTCAAGACAGACAAAATTAAATAGAAAAATACAAAATAGAAAACATTGAAGGAGAAGAACTTCTGTTAGCTTAGGTAGCTATGAGAACTCTGTACCTTGCACTCTCACTCCTTGCTTCAAGCCCTAGCTGTTCTCCCTTATTTATAAAAGGGGAAGCCTCCATGGTTGAAACTGTTGAACCAAGTTAAACTTCTTCTTCTTCAAACCAGAACCGGTTCGGCCAGAGAGAGAGGAGAGGAAACCGAATATAAAACCCAACATGCAATTACCTCTGTGTCTTCCTTTTACACCAAGTTTCATCAATCCGGGCCTTCCATCTTGACTTGCACTCTAAGAAGGATTCCTAGCCTTTGATGAGTTATTGATGATGACAGCTTCATCTGCTCCAACTTCTGCCTCATCCTCCACGTAGCTACAGTAGCTACCTCCTATAGTGGTTGAGCAAAAGCAGAGACAAGCCATCCCTCCAAGGATCTTCTTCCTCTGACCGAATGGATCTTCTTCTATTTTAGGGTATGGAGAGCTTGAGCTTACTTCACAATTTCTTACCCATTTTAGCAAAAATCTCAGTCACTCCATACTTCAGCTTTTTTTTCTTGGTGCCATCATCACAATGGCTTCTAGCTTGCTTCTAGCTTCCTCTTCTTTATTCTGATATATTACAAAAGCTTCCATGCTTTTTCTGTGAAAGTGACTGAATGCAAGAAGAGAGATGAGTGAGAAGAGAGAAAACTTTTAATGGATATGAATGAAGAAATCAAACTAAATTAATTTACTTCCCTTTTTGCTTTAGGTAGCGTGTAGCACTAATGATAGCAATCAAATCAATTGCTAATTTCTCTCTCATGGTTCCAATGCAATTAAAGCAAGTTTAATAACTTTGAAATCCACCATAAGAAGAGAGTGGGATCCGTGCAAGCATGCAAGGTTCCCTCTTTCTCATTTTTCAATTTGGATTATGCTAGTGGATCTCTTCTTCAAAATGATTTGGGCTAATAATAGTTAAGTTTGGCCCAACAAGTATAATAACAATTCAGCCACAATACTTTAAACACTTTTAAACCAAGGCTGAATATTAGATTTACATTTGGGCTTGCAAATTTTTCTTTCCTTTTAGCCCAACACAAAATCTGCAGGTAATCAAAATTATTAATAATGTTTGATCATCACTAATTTCAATTTGGAGTTTTCTAAACTCATCAAAGGGCTTTATCAACAGGTGGTCGTACGCATCCTCTCTTATTTGCATAAATTGAACCCCACATTGTGGACATGGACACTTTATCATGTCATCCGATGATGTATTTGCAAATGCAAAGTCTAGAAACTTGTTGAGTCCTCGTCTATATTATATGCAATCTCGTGGCTTAAGAATCCAGGTTTTGTCCATATCTATTATACACCGAAGATATAGTTTAATAATTAATATGATACAACTTGTTCAACACTAAAATAATGTTAAATAGCTTAGGGTATTTTATCCGCATGATATAATTTATACAGTTCTACTTGGAGTTAAAATATATATTGTGTTATTTACAGAATATTTTTTGTGATTTTTTATGTTGTTGCTAGATTTTTTATGGAATAATGTATGAGCATTTCGTGTACGTTATGGTTATAATATAAAATTATATTCAATATAAGGGAATAACTGTGTTTCAAATGTGTCAAGTAAATTAAAATTAACTGTGTTTTATATGCATCTAAAAAATAGTTTGAGTTTATAAGAACATATGTATTAATTTTTTGGTTTTTGTTGCTCCAAAAAAAATTATAAACAAAAAATGTAGTAAAAAATACGATGTATAGTAAAATAAGTGTGCAACTACCAACTAAAAATATTAAAATTTATAATAAAATGTATAGTAAAACGTAGAATATAAAACTAATAGTAAAAAAAAA
>NC_029788.2:21016037-21017926 GCF_000816755.2 Arachis ipaensis
CATGATTATAGTTATAATATGACTCTAAATATGTTAAAAAGACCGGGTTCTTTAAAAAGATGATAATTTCTCATCAAAGTTTTTGCTAATTGTTTATTATTCTACAATATGAAGATGGATAGATTTCACAAAATCAATTACTAATTACTTTGATGATGATTTTAGTGAATAAAAAAGGGTTACAATATATTTCATTGATTTGGACATAGTTGAAGTCCATTTAGTTTGATCCGAGCTTCGTTATTTATTTTCATGTTTTGTTGAGAGAGTTACAATGTATTCTAAACATGTACAATCAAATTTAAAATATAATTTACTGTTAAATATAATTTAATAATGAGGAATACAATTATAATTTAGGATTAATATTTTTAAGACAAAAATAACCGAAAAAAAAAAGTTTAAGAAGGTCAATGATATAAGAAGAAATTAAAACGATTCCCTATTTTTATCTTAAATACAAGATGAATCATCAAAAAAAAATAAAAGGGACTAAAATATGGATCGTCTTAGAATAGAATAAATTCTTTATTAATATTTATAATAAAAATTTTTTTAACATGATGTAATTTATCATAAATTTGTTTTAGGATAAATATGTGCTTATTTATTTATTTATTTATTTTGTTGGTTACATCTCCTCAATGAAATGAGTACTAATTAGTACTCAGTAGAGGAACACAACAAACATAAAAATTTGAGACAAACTATTTAACTAAGTAATAAAATATTAATTATTTAGGATTTATATTTTTAATTAGAAAATGAATACATTAATATTAATTCAATATGTCCATAATATCGAAATTCATTAATAATTGACCATTACATAAAAATAAATAACAAGAATAAATATGGAGAATATTATTAAGACAAACCAAAAAGGAATTAAAAAAAGGAACTAAAAATATACAAAATATATAAATAACTCATTACTTACCTTATTTTTGTAGGTCAAAAATGCCAAAACAAAAGTCTTAAATGTGTACAAAAAGAAACAAAAGACTTAGTAAACTAAAAATTATTTTTGAAAAATTTGATCGCTTCAACAAAACATTTCCAACAAGTTTTATAATAAAAAATAAGTTAAGATTATTATATTCAAAACAATAATTTAGAAATAATTGAACTTGAATAAAATATTTCACAGACAACAAACATAATAACTAAGAAAAAACAAAAAGTTCCATGATATAAAACGTCCACAAAATCAATTTATTATTTCTCTTTAAATAGAACATAAATAATTGAAAAAATAAAAAGTGACGCCAATATTAATATTTTTATTAAAAAATTTATAAACATTAGGTAATTCACCAAAAAATTGTTTCGGAATAATCAATATAACTTATTTACTTTTTATTTTTATTTTTATATATACTCGATGGAATGAGTACTAACTAATAGTTAGTAGAGGAACATAACAAGTTAAATATAAGTTATTTACCTAAGTAGTAAGATAAGAATTATGTAGGATTTATATTTTTAATTAAAAAATGTACACATTAATATTAATTCAATAAGTCACATAACATCAAGATGCATTAATAGTTGACTATTAATTAATAATAAGTACTAAGGAACATTAAATGTTAGTGCAGATAGAATTTAGATAAACATATGGTTTATTGTTATGACAAACCAAAAAAATTGATAACATACAAAAGAGACTAAAAATGTACAAATAATTCATTACTCACCTAATTCATGTAGGTGAAAGATATAAAAAATGAGTGAAAGAGTTAATAAATTAAAAATAATCTTCCAAAAATTTATTGCTTCAAGGAAACATTTTCAAAAATTTTACATTAAAAAATAATTTAAAAATATTGTATTCATTACAATAATGGAGGAATAATTTAATAATAATAAAACATATCGTAAAAAAC
>NC_029788.2:21018035-21019964 GCF_000816755.2 Arachis ipaensis
AAAAACAATCAAAATCCAAAAAAAAAAAAAACACAAAAGGATCAATGATATAAAACGGCTTTAACCTCAATTAATAGTATCTCTTTATATAGAACAAAAATAATAAAAAAAAAACGAAAACGAAAAATATAGAATAAAACAACCAAAATAGTCATCCAAATAAAAAAAATAAGTTTAAAAATTCTATTAACGAGATTTTTACTGTGTTGCACGATTGTGAAGAATGAATATTGAGTATACACATTGGAGAAAAAATTAGCATCTACCACTCAAAATGGTGGTACCTGAATGAATGTGTAGTTGAAAAAAAAAATAAACAAAAATCACAGAAAAATGTTGGCTCCTAACATTTGAAAAGAAGAATTGTTGAGCTATTGAGTTTATGATCATACGAGATGAAACAAGTTATTATATAGATTTCCAAACACCTTTGAAATATAACTAATAACCAAGTGTGGTTTAAAAGAGTACCTTTCTAATAACAATTTAGAGTTTGTTTCTAAAAGTCATAATATTATTCCTCCACATAATACTCATCTCTTCTATTTTTTTTGCTGCATAACTTTCTTCTTTAGTATTGTTATCATTATCCTTTCAAGGGTTACTAGTGCTAATGTGCTACTCAAATTGAAATTTGCCTCATGGAATGATTAACTATGTTCATGTGTTGTATTGTTCTTTGCTTTGAATTGAATCATTGATTTGAATTATTAGGTGATTTTAGTTTTCTAGTGAATGTCTATTAAAATTGTGCTGAAAATGATGTTAATGGCTTCATTTTTTTAATTTTCATTTTTTGTTCTTCAATTTTTTGCTTAGAACAATTTTCGTTCTCCAAACCCTGTTCTCTCTCACGAAATGCTGTATTGTTATCTGCTTTAGATTGAATCATTGATTTGAATGATTAGGTGATTATAGTTTTCTGGTGAATGTCTATTAAAATTGTACGTTAAATTTTGTTAATGGCTTCATTTTTTTATTTTCTGTTCTCTATTTTTCATTTTTTTTCAAAACAATTTTTTTTTTAATTGTAAAGGAGAATAATTCTTTTGTTTTAAATAATCAAGATGATCAAGAAGAAGATTGAAAGAAGTGTAATTAGTTGTATTAGTTGGCCTTGTGTAATCTTTAGCTTATTTAGTGCTTTCGGGTTAGATTCCTAAATTAAGGAGAATATATAAGGCTTTAGCCAAGTGTGATTTAAAGGAGTAACTTTCTAATAACAATTTAGAGTTTGTTTTCAAGAGTCATGATATTATTCCTCTGCATAATACTCATGTCTTTTATTTTTCTGCTGCATAACTTTCTTCTTTAGTTGCTATCATTATCCTTTCAGGGATTATTAGTGCTAATGTGCTACTCAAATTGAAATTTGTCTCATGGAATAATTAACTATGCTCATGTGCTGTATTGTTCTCTGCTTTGGATTGAATCATTAATTTGAATGATTAGTTGATTTTAGTTCACTAGATCAATATTGGTTAAAATTGTGCTGAATATTTTGTTAATTTTTATTAAAACTATGCTGAAAATTTGTTAAAGGTTTATTAGGGAAGAAGTAAATTATGCAAAAAAAAAATTTAGAATTATGATCAACCTTTGTTAAGAAAGAAGTAAAATTGATCATGACCAGCCTTTTAGTTCAATGAAGAAATATATGAATTGAATCAGCTCAATTAAATTAATCAGTCTTTTAATTTAATGAGTTTCTATTTAAATTGATGGGTTTAAATATTTTTAAAATATTTTATGATTTAAAACAATCAACTTAGTTATAATAATGCATATGTGAATAATAATTTGATTGATGTTTTTACATGTAATATTTTAAATTTGGAAGATATTTAAAAGTTTACATTAGATTATAATTATATTGTATGGTGTGTTTATTTATAATTTTTTTATTATAAAATATTTTTTTTTGTTGAA
>NC_029788.2:21020054-21051484 GCF_000816755.2 Arachis ipaensis
TGTTGAACTGGTTAACCAGTAAACCAGTGACTAAAACGGTTTAATGACCGGTTCAGTTTTCAGAACCTTGATAATTTTTTAAAAATTTTTGTTACATAATTCTGTTGGTGAGGGTTTGAGTTTTGTGTACTATTAATTTTTACATTGTCGTTCTCTTGCTAATTGTCTAATGACCTTATGTTGTGTAAAGGATTAATCAAATGCCTAGGAAACCTCGGTACACCGTTAGTACTGCAGTCGACACTGTTGCTGCCCTTGATAGTCAAATCCAAACTATTTTGGTGAGTTAAGTAATGCAACACTTATTTCAAATGTTGGTTTGCCTTTTAGGATAGACTTTTAGTCAATATCATTTGTGGGAATACTGAAAAAAAACTGGTTGATGTACTAACTACTTTGTTTTTAGCACACGGATGGAACGAAGGATACGGGAGCAAATACTTCAAGTGCATAGCGACGTGTTAGAGCGCCTCCACCTCCGTATTCTGGTAACGGTGCTCGACAATCTCGTGTTAACGCTGCACCATTTCGACCACCACGCAATGAAACACGGCTGGCTCCGTCAAGTGACACGGGGGACACTCGAGCTCCTGCAACATGCACAGAGCATCCGGATTTACATGAAGTTGCAGTTGACTATTCAGAAGATGAAGACTATGACTCGAAAGCGGATGAGGTCGAGTCATTTGATGACCATGTCGACGACTTGTTTGCCGCGCATGAAGTTGAACATCAAGGCAATTCCAACAGCAAAAAAGAACACCGATTTTTGGGAAGTTGATGTCATCGGTATTTTTTTTGGCTTGTTTCTTAGAAATTGTAATTACTCTTCTCCTTGCATTCTAATTCTCTTAGTAAACTAACGTTTAAAGCTTTTTTCCTCTGTTAGAAAACGGCGTGACTTCTTGTATGGAGCTGACTGTTAAGGAGGCATTAGCACTTCCTCTTGGAAGGAAGATCGTACTCCAACATAACAGAGAGTTGTAACAAGTTGGTCAGGCAGCGGACTGATAAACCACTATTTTATGGTTTACCTTATGCTCAATTGAGTGGTTTATATCAATTCTTTACTCACTTATTCGTATAAATTGCATGGTTTTATATTTTCTTTCCTAATTTTGTTCTATAATTGGAAACTTGCTTTCCAAGCCTTTAAATTACCAAAAATTAATTCCCTCTTATAACCATTCGATGCCTTGATATGTGTGTTAAGTGATTTCAGAGATTACAGGGAAGGAACGACTCAGAGGATGGAAAGAAAGCATGCAAAAGTGGAAGGAATACAAGAAATTGAAGGAACTGCAAAGCTGTCAGTCTGACCCTCTCGCACTAAATTGATCATAACTTGAGCTACAGAGGTCCAAATGAGGCAGTTCTAGTTGCGTTGAAAAGCTAACATCCGAGGCTTCGAAATGATATATAATTTATCATAGTTTCCTTGAGGATAAGTGACGCAAACGCGTACATCACGCGGACGCATCGCATCTGCGAAAATCAGCGTGTTTGAATTCACAACCAGCGAATTCTGGGCTGTTTCTGACCCAGTTTTCGGCTCAGAAAACACAGATTAGAGGCTATAAAGTGGGAAAATCCATTAATTCATAAAAAAGCTTTGATATACACAATTATCAGGATTTAGATGTAGTTTTTGAGAGAGAGAGAGAGACTCTCTCCTCTCTCTTAGGATTTAGGATTTAGATTTTTAGAATTAGGATTCCTCTCAGTTTATGGTTATTTCTCAATTTCAGGTTCAATGTTCCTTTTATTTATTTTCCCAATTTAATTTATGAATTTTCATGTTAAATTTGATTTCTTTTATTAATGCAATTTGAGGTATTTCAAATTTATGATTTTTATTTAGCTTTTTATATTCTTGGTTTTAATTGATGAATTGATAAATTGGAGACACTTGAGTTATCAAACTCCTTGTTGATTGAAAATTGGAATTCTTTGCTGATTGATTTGAATTCCAATAACTCTAGTCTTTTCTTAGGAATTAACTAGGACCTGAGGAATCAAATTGATTCATCCACTTAACATACCTTCATAGTTAGAGGTTAACAAAGTGGGAGCAGAATCCAATTCTCATCACAATTGATAAGGATAACTAGGATAGGACTTCAATTTCTCATACCTTGCCAAAAGATTTTATTAATTATTAATTTATTTTTCTTGTTATTTAAATTACTTGTTTCCTATTTCAAAAACCCAAAAATATACTATTTTACATAACCAATAATAAATCATACCTCCTTGCAATTCCTTGAGAAGACGACCCGATGTTTAAATACTTCGGTTATAAATTTTATTGGGTTTTGTTACTTGTGACAACCAAACTTTTGTACAAAAGGATTCTCTGTTGGTTTAGAAGCTATACTTACAATGCGATTATTTTTATAAAAATTCTTTACTAAACATAAATCCGTTCGTCAAAAATGGCACCGTTGTCGGGCAATTGCAAATGTGTGCCTTATTATTGGTTATTGTAAATATTTACTTCTAAATTGATTTTTTCGAAAAAAAAATAGATTTTTATTTTAAAATTTTTTTATCTTATCTTAGTTTTAAATTTCAAAATTCAAATCTTTTTCAAAAATCATATCTTTTTCAAAATCTTATCTTATCTTATTTTAAAAACCAAACCTTTTCAAAATTTAAATCTTTTTCAAATCTTTATCTTATATTGTTGACTTTTTTCAAAAATTCAAATTTCAAAATTTAAAATTCAAATTTTAAATTTCAAATTTTAAAAATTTAAATTTCAAAACCTTTTAATTTAAAAACTTATCTTCTCTTACCTAACTTATCTTATCTTTTCTAATCTTAAAATCAAATCTTTTTCAAACCTTTTCTCTTATTTATTTTATTTTATTTTATTTTCCTTTGCTTGTTTATTTGTTTTTATTTTTAATTTTTATTAGTTGCTATAAGTTCTCACCCCCATCGCTTTGAGTTTGGTTCCAATGTTGTTGCAAGGAATGGAAATTATAACAGGAACATGCATCAAGGTCAAAACAATCAGAGATGGACGGAGCCACGAGAATCTGATCAACCATTTAGGCAACAACACCTTCCAAACTACCATAGACAATGACCATTCAACAATGCATGTCAAGATAATAGTTATGGTGGACCCTTTCGTGACAACCAACCTCCACCAAATTACTATAGTCAAGAGTCATTCCAGGGAGCGTACCAAGATGATGGATATGGTGGACCCTCTTGTAATTACCGACAAGCCCCATCATATGCCTATGAACCGCCTCCTCAACACAGCTCCAGACCACCATACTCACAAGCCCCCTACTACCAAACATCATCACATGATTCTAACATTTATCCACCATATCAACCACCCTATGAGCCATATGAGCCATACATAGATCCACCCCAATTCCAACCCAGTTACTCCCAAGGACCACCACCTCCATATACACCACATCCATATCCATCAATCCAAGAGCCTTATGATCCTACTTATGATATCTGAGCAGGACAAGAGTCAAGGGATCGTCTCAAGGAAACAATGGATCAATTTCAAGCAACCCTACGTCAATTGGACTGAGCGATAAACCAAACAGCACCTGAAGCTTTCATGGCTAAGGAATCTCAATTTGAGAGCAAGGAATTGAAGTGTGCTGTGAAACAAGTGGAAAAAATAGAGAGTGATGAACCACCCTCTTATCATGAACCTTTCCTCCCAAATAATGAGCCTTCACATCCACCTCAACCTTCAATGCATGATACTATTGGTGTTCTTCTTCAAGGGCAAAGAGAGATGAAACGGGGAGTACTAGAATTCGCGACTGCCTTTACCAAGGTAGTAAATCGATTAGCTTCCCAACATCTGAGCACTCAAAGTACTCCCATGGCTACATGTGGAGAATTAAAAAAGAGTGTAGCATGAAAGAGACACTAGAAACTCCGGTGGACAACGAGGAACATGGCTTTGTATTAGAACAAGTGGAGGAAGCCATAACAGTTGCAGAGGAAGAAGTGGTTGAAGATTTAGGAGATGCTGAACCTCTATGGGAATCTAGAATTATAGAGCACCCCTCCAATAAGATTGAAATTGATGTCAAGAAGGCCAGTGCACAACCTCCATGGCATATTCCTTATGAAGACTTGGATGGGATAGATCAAGAAGTAAGTTCCCTTGGTGATGAGAATCATGCATCAAGTCCTCCTAGTGATAAATCTACATCCGCAAACGAACTCCTTGAGTATGAAGACTCTTCTCTGATTGAGTCTGCAAATGATGTGGAAGTAGAAGCCCTTCGAAAAGGATGGATGGGAGTTGAGTACGCTTTGTCAAGAACGTTGGAGACTTCTCCACCTAGGTTGTCATCTACTCCTTCACCTGAGTGGGTAAAACTTATCTCTGTTCGTCTTCCTATCCCACTTGAGTACGGTATTCTTGAAATGGACGGCCAACTTAGGAACCTTTGTGGCATTAAGCGTAAGAGAAGAATGTTTAATGGTTGGAGTTGCAAATCAAGGCTTATCAAGGTTGATACTTCAAGAGAAAGATGTAAGGGCTCAACTGGTGATAATTTGGTTAGATCTAAAAGAAGAGTTTAGTACTCCATAGAGAATTCAGAATGCTTGCCACCCATATGGAATCATGATGATCAACAAGAAGACGGGTGCAAAAGCAAGGTTTGGGACCCCGGAATTCATTCCAACAATCAACACTCTTGGAGCCCTATCACTTGCTTCAACTTGCTTGAGGACTTTATGCGCCTAGTTTGGGACCCCGGAGGTTACTGGAAGTACAAACATTGGTGGAGATTCCTAGATGAGTTCAAGCACAAGCCACCATAACAAATAAGCTCACCAAATGTCCAACTTAAGGACTTTAACTAAAAGTGCTAGGTGTGAGACAACTCACCATGGTATAATCGTTCTTTTTCAGTCTTAGTTTTATTTTATTTCGTTTTATTCTTAATTTTATTTTATTCTATTTTTCTTAGTGTTCATTTATAATATCTGCATTAGCATTTGCATTCTGCATTTTACATTCTGCATAAAAAAAATTTCGTACGCAACGCGCGAGCGTCGCTGACGCATCCGCGTCATAAGGTGCATTTGGAAGAAAAGAAAATTGAACAGAGAGTCACGCGAAAGCGTGGCTAGAGGCGTGCCTTAGGCACAAGTATGGCCACACGACCGCGTCGTTGACGCGTTCGTGTCGTTTGCGAAATAGCCTCCCCACGCGTCCGCGTCATCCACGCGAACACGTGGCCCTGCAAAATCGATGTAAAGAGGTGTATGGCAGTAAGTTATGATAGAGTGGGGCTGGAACCATGCTAGAAGCACAAGCCCTACCACGCGAACGCGTGCCCCACGCGTCTGCGTCATTTTTAAAAGAAAGGCCATTCACGCGATCGCGTCAACCACGCGATTGCGTCACCCCAAATCTTTGGCAAAATGGGTTTGAAATAGAGAGTTGCGCGAACGCATGGCTGCCATCGTGCCATTCGCTTAAATCAAGTCACGCGACCGCGTGACCCACGCGTCAGCATCACTTGACAAAAATCACACACCACGCGTCCGCGTCATATGTGACGCACAACTTATCCAGATCAGCCAAGATATCTTATATTTTCTTCCCCAAATCCTAATTTCTTTCTTCTTCTTTCTTCTTTCTTTCTTTTCTTCTCCCCCTTTATTCTTCTATCCCTTTTAATTTAATGCATTTATTTGTTCTTTTTTCTTCTCAATTTTATCTTAGCTTAACTCCTTTTGGTTTCTTTTTCAATTCTTTTTCATGCATTTTTATGTTGGTGTTAGAGTTTTATTTGGATAGTACCTTATTTTATTTGAGCATGTGGCTATTCTGAGGAGAGATTTGACAATTGACATTTACTTATAGCTCTCATATACATTTGGATTACATTATTTTCATCCCTATTTTAACTTGCACACTAAGTGTTTGTGAAAAAGTTTTTATGGCATTTTGAATCTTATTTTATTTTACTCTTTCACTTGCATACCTCTTTTTCACAACACTTGTGCTCCACATGTATTTGGGATTATCATTCACAATTGTCATCATTACACATGCTCTTTAATTTGGCATATTTATTACTTGATGCTTGAGCTATGCTTCTCATGCCTATTATTTGCATGTTTTTACCCTCTTGCATCTAATTATTTTGAATTGCCCTTTTTTATCTTTATTGTTGTCTTCCCTACATGTTGTAGCTACCATGTAGTTGGGCTATCATCTTTCCTTTGGCATTCCTTATCACTTGGAATTTTCTCCCTTCCGGTCTTAGTTTTCTATATTTCACTCTCTTTCTTTTTCTTCTTCCTTAGGCATGGGTACCAAGAAAGGAAAATAGAAGGCTATTGATAAGATACCGGCACGGAGAGGAACCAAGAGACCTCCAGCTAAGGCGCCTCTATCTACAAGTGTCAGCTGTAGCAACCCATCCACTTGTACATCTCAGCATGCACCGAGGACGGTGCAACCTTTAAGTGTGGGGAGGTCGATACCGATCTCCATGGGTTAGTTATTTTCTTCTCAACACCAATGTCTTATTTTCTTTATTAGTTCATTGTTGCATCTGCATATTTGATTATATGTTTTCTTGATTTTACGCATTTAGTTCCTACTTGGTTGAAGTAATATTTTCTTTTTCAAGAAATTTTTATAGTATTTCACTAATTTAAATTGAAAAATTTTTTCTGTTAAAACTTGTTTGAAGTTGTATTTGGAATATAGTTTAAAAAGCTAAGAACACACAACCCGTGAGATTTTGAGCTTAATTACATGGTTGCATTATTTAATAAATATTTTATTCTTGTGTGTTCACTTCTTTATGATTGTAATCTTTATTTTGTTTCATCCTATATGTCCAATGCTTAATGTATTTACATGCTTGCATATGATTGAGGCCATTACTTGTTTTAGCTCACTTTTCCCAAATAAGCCTACCCTTTTTATGTCACCCTTGTTAGCCACTTTGAGCCTTTTAATCCCATTTATTCTATATTTTATCACATTACTAGCCTTAAGCGGTTAAACAATTAAATATCCCAATTGAATCTTTGGTTAGCTTAAGATAGAAATTGTGTATTCACCAAGTGTGGAGAAATGTGGGAACATGGGTTGATAGGAAAGGATTAAAGTAATAAAATAATCAGGAATTTGGGAGCATGCTCATGTGAAATCAAATTAAACCAAAACACCATGTGCATTGATATATGCTTATGTTTCAAAAAAAATCCAAAAAAAAAAAGAAAAAATCCAAAAATATTCAATAAATAAGTAAATAAATAAGGGAACAAAATTACCCCAATTTTAAGTTAAGTTAAGCTCCAAGATCAATGCATATGTGGTAAAAATTAAAAGAAAGGTTGATGCATGAGTATGTAATGCAAAAGTGGGAATTTTGGGTAGCTAGGCATGAATTTAAAAGTATATAGAGTGTGTGTATAGGTGAGAGCTTAGGTTAGTTAAAGATTCATATTATAGCTCACTTGGCCATACATATATCCTCACTCTTACCTTAGCCCCATTACAACCTTGAAAAGACCTCATGATGTTTGCATTGGTACATTAAATATTGTTGATTGGTTAGGTGAAGAATAAGGTTTAGAAAGCATGATTAGAGAAGAATAGAGTGATTACCCTATACACTAGAGTGATTAGAGTGATATACACTATCAGTGAGGGTTCAATGCTTGATTCTATGTTCCCTGCTTTCATGAGCTGTCTTCTTACAAGTTTACTTGTCTTTTATTGTATGATTTGAATTAGTGGAATTTGATTTATATTTGTCTTGGAAAACTTGTTTATTTTTAACCAAGTAGATAGAAACATCTTAGCATATATAGTTGCATTCATATACAAAGGTTGTATTTCATACATTTTACCATTCCTCTTCACTCCTTTATAGCTTCTCTTGAGCTTAGCATGAGGACATGCTAATGTTTAAGTGTGGGAATATTGATAAACCACTATTTTATGGTTTATTTTATGCTCAATTGAGTGGTTTATATCAATTCTTTACTCACTTATTCATATAAATTGCATGGTTTTATATTTTCCTTCCTAATTTTGTTCTATAATTGGAAACTTGCTTTCCAAGCCTTTAAATTACCAAAAATTAATTTCCTCTTATCACCATTCGATGTCTTGATATGTGTGTTAAGTGATTTCAGAGATTACAGGGCAGGAATGACTCAGAGAATGGAAAGAAAGCATGCAAAAGTGGAAGGAATACAAGAAATTGAAGGAACTGCAAAACTGTCAGCCTGACCCTCTCGCACTAAATCGATCATAACTTGAGCTACAGAGGTCCAAATGAGGCGGTTCCAGTTGCGTTGGAAAGATAACATCCGGGGCTTCGAAATAATATATAATTTGCCATAGTTTGCCTGAGGATAAGTGACGCGAACGCGTGTATCATGCAGACGCGTCGCATCTGTGAAAATCAGCGTGTTTGAATTCGCAACCAGCGAATTCTTGACTGTTTCTGACCCAGTTTTCGGCCCAGAAAATATAAATTAGAGGCTATAAAGTGGGATAATCTATTCATTCATAAAAAAAGCTTTAATATACACAATTATTAGGATTTAGATGTAGTTTTAGAGAGAGAGGCTCTCTCCTCTCTCTTAGGATTTAGGATTTAGATTTTTAGAATTAGGATTCCTCTCAGTTTATGGTTATTTCTCAATTTCAGGTTCAATGTTCCTTTTATTTATTTTTCTAATTTAATTTATGAATTTCTATGTTAGATTTGATTTCTTTTATTAATGCAATTTGAGGTATTTTAGATTTATGATTTTTATTTAGCTTTTTATATTCTTGGTTTTAATTGATGAATTGATAAATTAGAGACACTTGAGTTATCAAACTCCTTGTTGATTGAAAATTGGAATTCTTTGCTGATTGATTTGAATTCCAATAACTCTAGTCTTTTCTTAGGAATTGACTAGGACCTGAGGAATTAAATTGATTCATCCACTTAACTTACCTTCATAGTTAGAGGTTAACAAAGTGGGAGCAGAATCCAATTCTCGTCATAATTGATAAGGATAACTAGGATAGGACTTCAATTTCTCATACATTGCCAAGAAATTTTATTAATTATTAATTTATTTTTTTTGTTATTTAAATTACTTGTTCCCTATTTCAAAAACCAAAAAATATACTGTTTTACACAACCAATAATAAATCATATCTCCCTGCAATTCCTTGAGAAGACGACCCGAGGTTTAAATACTTCGGTTATAAATTTTATTGGGTTTTGTTACTTGTGACAACCAAATTTTTGTACGAAAGGATTCTCTGTTGGTTTAGAAGCTATACTTACAACGCGATTATTTTTATAAAAATTCTTTACTAAACAGAAATTCGTTCGTCACGGGCCTATTGAGCGGGTTCTTGGGGACTTTGGGGGCTGATTTTCAACAGTTACCAATTTGTGAAACTAGTTGGAAGACAATGAACAAGGCTTTCAAGGAGTATGCGTTTGACCAGGTTAAGGTAATTTTTAAGTTTGTTGATAAAGTAAGGCGTTACCAATGCTTGAAGTATTTTTGGGTCGTTCAACCGTTTTTCAAGTGTAAAATGCTTCTTCTTTTTTTTCTCTTATATGAACAGTACAAGGAAAAGATTAAGACGCACACACATGATATCGACAATACAAATTTTTATAGAATATCGATAAATATCTAAGGACTTTTTTGTTTAGTGTAAATTGCACTACGTTATTATATAGCTTAGTCCCCAATTAATCCGGTCCTTCGTGTATAGCAATGTAACTAATAATTATAGTAATAATAATAACAATAATAATAATAAAACTTATAAACCTCATGATATTGTGAAAGCTGCTTTTATAGTAAACAATTAAAGAGTGACTAGTTATTATTTATTCATTTTGGTTAAATCAAAATGTCAGAAGAAAATAAATATAGAACACATTTACACAAATGAAATTCGTTACCCTCTTAACTTTGAAAATTTGAATGTTTTGTGGTTTTAGTTTTTTATTGAGAGATTATTTGATTATTGACTAGCTCTGGTTATGCTGTTTTTCTGTTTTGCTATTCTCCGTCAGTAGGTGGATTTCTTTGTTTTTCTATTTTTCTGTTTTTGTCTGGTAAATTAGAGAAGGATAGTGCATGTTGGGTTTCTTTTTGTTCAATGCTTTGAATTTTGTTGCCGAAAAGTGTTCATGTCTAATGATGTATCTTCTAATAATATGTAAGTCTGTTTCAGGTGGTTAATTATTATATATTTTCTTTCTGTTAAATTTTAGTCCGCTCCTCCTCAACCCTCCCGACCAAAAAGCCCTTCACCTTTCAACTTTGTTATTTTTGTCCCTGGCTGTAGAAAGCTATTGTAGAAGAGATTCAACTTGATTCCTTTAATAGGATTTGATGGGTTCCTTTACCAAAAAGTTTTAACAGATTGTATTAGTAACTAATACCATTATTTAATGAAGTGATATATACTTGGTCACTACTAAGCTGGTCAGCAAGGGGGATTCTTCTCATATCTTGAAGGTGATATTTCTATTATCATTATTAAAAATTTTTGTGGCATGTATGATCAGGTGAGCGGTCCATCAAGATTTGATTTGATCCTATTACTAATAAGGTGTATGTTAGAAGGGAATATAGAAGATAAGAGTGGCTTTCATGCGTTTGTTCCCAGCTAACTTTGATTACTGAAAAACAAATACTCAATATTAAGCCATCTTTGTCAAGGGTCTCTTTATTCTTGAAGTTCATGATCAAGGTCCACCTACTGTGATTTTTTGTTTGTATGATAATCTCTTGTTAATCTTTATGTGGACTAAGTTATGTGGCCTTATGTGATTAGGCATGCTTATATTGGTTGTGATTCTTGCTCTTTATATGGTTATATTGGTTGTGAAACTTGCTCTTTGAACTTAGCCCTTTGGATAAAGTTTTCATGGTGGAAAGCTCTCGATCTATTTGCTTGTGTGTTGATTTGATCACTCGTGTATAAAGTTCTGTGATGTAGTATGGATGTGGAGTTAAAGTTAAGTGGTTACAATGATGGTTTGAAAGCACTGATAGAAAATCTTTATCATACACATTATGTTATCTTATGATCTAAACTATTTGTAGCGAGTCTTTCACTATGAGGACGATGGAAGAGGAAGAATAAAGCGGGGAATTATACAAAGAATAGGAAGATACTGGAGGAACGCAAAAAATCTTTTGTTCCATAAGGTTTATGACAAAGAACTTACTTCTGAGGAAAATGTCAAGCATAAGCCATCAGGAATAAATGCAAATCACTGGAAATGGTTTCTTGAATATCAGTTGAAGGAGGACACACAGGTGACAAATATTGAGTTGGTATTTCATTGTATTCGATTTTAAACCATCATGAATTACTACTAAATATGCTGAATTTATTGTGATAGTGAAAAAACTTCTACCTAAAATATCTTCACCTTATGCTTTTTTGTTTTTCCTCAAATTGTACATGGCTATGTTATAGACCATTAACATTGTATTAATTTATCTTGTTAACATTTATGTTTGTCTTTTTGTTCGTAGGAGAAGTGTAGAAAAAATGCCATAAATCGTTTAAAGCAACTGTACGCACATACTGGAGGTTCTAAAACAATGGCAAGAAAGAGACACGAAGAAGTAATCAATTTAAATTCAGTTTCAGAATTTTGACTTGTTTTTGGTAATATAGTGTTGTTTGTTATATGATTGTTTCTTGATGAATGTTATAGGAGCAATAATAGGGAAGGCCTATTGGTAGAGGAGAGACATGGACCATGAGTCATAAAAAAAAAAAGGATGGTTCGTTTATGAATGAAGATGCGCGTATTGTTGGGGTAAATCATGTTCTTTAATTTTTCAAATTTCTTTTTGAATTAATACCATTGAATTTAAATTAGTGTAAATCTGAATCTCACATGTCTGCAGGAAGCAATTGAACATATTGAGGGCTAGGACGCCTCTAACAAGGAGCTTTCACAGAATGATTCCCTTGCACAAGTGCTTGGAAATGAGCACCCAGGACGAGTTCTTGGACTAGGTTTCGGTCCATGTCCCACTCAGTATTTTCATAATATTCCACAGCAGTCTGACTCTGGTGTGCAAATTGAGGAGTATCAGATGGAAATTGTAAAACTTAAGGTGGAGGCAGTAGAACTCAAGGCAGCGGCAACAGAGGAAAAGGCAAAGAGATAGAGAATGGAGGCAGAGGCAGCAGAGGAGAAGGCAAAAAGACAGACAATGGGAAATTTGTTAAGATGCATAATCCGACAACAAAGAGGTAATTTGCCATCTAAAATAGCTGCAGATCTGTATTCTTTGGGAAGTGCACCGACCTCATTCCATACAAGATGACGTGCTGGCACTAATGATCTGAATGATAAATCTTGGAATCTAAATACTTTTTAACTGTTCACTGTCCTAATAACTTTTAAGATATTTATTTGTAGTTTACAAACATCGATGCACTGAATTCAAATTACTATTATAATTATTGACTTTTGCATATATTTTTGTTCTGTTTTGTGTATTTTACTTTGATTGGTTGTTGGTTGTTTTAATAAATTAAAGCAACTTAGTGGAAGAACGTATAAAGAATTAAAGAATTGGAATATATTATTATAAATTCGGATTTTTTTTTAAAAAAAAACTATAACTCTACATTTGGCAGTGGTTACAAATTCGTCGCTATATTTTAACACAGCTTTTCAACAAATAGCATTTTGCAGCAGTTAACAACCGCTGCCATCTACAAGCAGCCCTATTCACGTTTTAGTAGCGGTTAGAACCACCGCAAATTATGTCGCCACAAATACCATTTAACAGCGGTTATACCAGCGGTTACTATTAACCGCTGCTAAAGGTTTAGCCGCACGCTATCTCCCAGCGGGTTATCAACCGCTGCTATCCATTCTGCAGCGTTTAAACACCGTTGCGAATCGACTACATAACTGCTGCTGTTTTCCAGATGTGATGTAGTGTCTTGGCAACATGTTTAAATGGTGGCCTCATGAGAAGATACCAGAACCAAGCTTCACTTGGTTCTGATACCAACTATTATTAATATCTTATTAATAATATAAACATTTAAATTAACAAGATATAAATTGAACAAGAGCACTATCAATAATATAATAACATCTAATAAACTAATGATGAGTTAAATATTAATACTCACAATATGATCGAGTAATATGAATTTGAATTGCAATTCAGAAATTTAAAGAAAATACAAAGGATGATTATTTGAAATACAAAGATTGCAACGAAAGTTTTAAAAGTGTTTCAGAGTATGAGAGATTGCATGTGTGTGTGTGTGTGTGTGTCTTGTTGGTTTCTGTTTATCAATGTTTTATATTTTCAACGTTTCGAGTATGATGCGATTATTTGTTCGGTCATCTTTTTTTTATAGGCTCCTAGATATATCATTATTCTTCAAATATTATGTACGTACTTTTAAGTTTTAGGTGTCATAATGCCTCGTCACCTCTAACTTATATAATATTAAGGGCCCTAATATTAATGTGAATAACCAACTCTACTTTGATGTAGAGATCGAATAGTAAGTGTAGCACGCACATAATTTTCTTTCAGAAAATGATCCCATGTATATATAAATTGCATACAGTAAAAGGGAAAAAATCTACTAATTAAGTAATTATTGTATAGGAGTGGCTAGGTTTATGCATGAAATTATATAATTCTATGAACAATAATTAAAATTATTTTATTTATTTTAAATTATAGAGTATAGACAATGAATCATAAATCATTAACTCTAAAATTTGAGAATTGTTAGAATTAAAAAAATTAACTAATGTATATTAACTAACTTGATTCACTATACTGTATTTAAAATTGCTCATGTATAATTAAACAATCAGTGTTGAAACTCATTTTTTTTAATCTAAAAACTAATTAAGAACCAAAATATATGCCTTACTTGATTACAAAATTCTAATAAAAGATTATAACTTTTTAGTATTTTAGTCTACTTGTTATTAATTAGTAATTTTGATTTTTTAAACTGTCATTAATTAGCAATTATTTGTATGACATAGTTTTTTTTTTATTAAAGATAGAGAGACTCGAACCTACGAATTTTTAGATGAGTATGGAAAGACTATGCCATTTAAGATATAACTCATTGGCATATTTGTATGACATAATTGTTGAAATAATAAGTGGAAATGACATTACTACATAATAAAAATATGTTTTCTTTTTAAACCAAGATATTTATTTAGTGCACGAAACTAGAGAAAAATTTTAGAACCAAAAACAGAAAATATCTATTTAAAAAGTCATTGAAAAATAACTGAAGAAGTATACCTATATTTTCGTATAAAATTCAATCGATTGTGTTATATTTCCAATTGATTGAATACGAAAAAATTCATATTCTAGAGCGTAATTCAATTGATTGTGGTATGCTTCTAATCGATTGAATTTTGTCGTCATGTTGCACTTCCAATCGATTGAAGACAAAAAAACCTCATATTTTAGTGCGCAGTTCAATCAATTGTATTATATTTCCAATTGATTTTTTGATACCACCTGTTTCTTATCATTATCAATTAATTGGTGTTAAATAAATCGATTGAATTAACAACAAATACGATTTTTCTAACTATTAATGAAAGATCTATTTTGTTGTTATTTTTAATTGTTAATAAACATAAATGATGAATAATAAAATAATAATTAAAAAATAAAAATAAATTTTAAAATTAAATAATAAATAAAAATTAATTTGTAAATAAAATTAAATAAAAACTATTAGTAATTATTAAAAGAAAATAAAAAATATATTTTATTATTAAAACTATTTAATAATCCAAACAATATGGACCCTCAAATTTTTTATCAATTTGTTGGATTTGGTTGGGTAATTAACTTTGGTTGTATAACATTATTATAAGGACAATCTACTCAAATAAATAAAAGGAAAAAAAGCTTTACCTGCATATCCTTTTTTAATTGTTACAATCTGGTAAAGCTTTCTCTCCTTTTATTTATTTGAGTACATTGCCCTTATTACAATGTAAAATGTTACTGGTTAATCATATTTATATGTTTGAACTTTGAATGATGATTGTAGTTGTTTTGATAAATTTCACCATATGGCACACCTGCTAAACCCCTAACATTTCTCCCCTCTCCCCCACAAGGCACAGGCCCAGTCTACAGCCTATTTTGCTTCTTTCACTCATTCTTTTTCTTTCCTGTTGGCCGTCACAATGCAAACCCTTCACCGCCTCATTTCTGCCGCCAGACGAACTGCCTCCGCCTCCGACCTCCTCATCAACCACGAAACCCGTCGCATTCGATCCCTCCCTTCCAGAACCTTATCATCCGGGGGCAACCCCTTCGACAACGATGACCTAGGCTGGGACTCCCCCTCCTCCACCACCACTTGGTCCACCGGCATCACCAAGGACCACTTCAACGGAGAATCCACCGCCCCTCCCACCACGTCCGTTCCCTCACTCTCCGATGAACAATCAAAAACCCTCTCCGATATGCAGGAAATCGATGACTTTGATAGGGAGCTGGATTCTGAGAACAGGAAAAGCAAGGTTTTCTTGGATGGGTGGAAGGACAGGATGATGGAGACTGCCGCTCTCCTCAAACAGGTCCAGGAGCCTGGTGCCAGGGGATCCTACCTCAAAGATTCCGAGAAGGCTGAAATGTACCGGTTGCATAAGCAAAATCCTGAGGTTTACACTGTAGAGAAGCTTGCTAAAGATTACAGGGTCATGAGGCAGAGGGTCCATGCTATCCTTTGGCTCAAGGAACTTGAGGAGGAGGAGGAGAAGAAGCTTGGCAAGCCCCTTGATGACTCTGTTGAGCAACTGCTCGATTCCTTTCCCGAGTGAGTTCCTGTGTGTTTTACTTGGTTGATATGCTTGTTTGGTGATTTTCATATGCTGTTGATACATTTGATAATGGTATTGTGATGAATAAAGAATGTATGATCAAGAAAGGATGCATTGTGAATGTTAAATGTATTAAATTGATACACTAGAGTGATGCTCAGGTAGCATCTATGTAAAAAAAAAAAAGAATGCATTAAAGATTGTGAAGAAACATCGTTGAGTTCTGCCTTACCCTTAAGCAGATTGATTATTTGGAAAGAAAATATATCTTATGTGGATGTGTTACATTTGTAATTAATAGAAAAAAAAGTGTTCGCACAAAGATTTCTTTGTTCTCAGTCTCCATGGTTTTGCATATTTTGCACTTTCCAATTCAAAGCAACACACAACAGATCAAAGGGTTGCCATTTCAAATATTTAAGCATTAACAACCCTACCATTTCTTTTTGGTTCCACGGTAGGTGGATTTTTCCCTATGAGGAAAATTTTAGTAATCTGAAGGTGGAAGCACAGCGTTTACTTTGTTGTAATGAGTACTGGAATCAGAATCGAAACAAACATTGGGGCTCCCTCTGCGCAACTTGTTTGTAAAGGGGTTGAGGAACCTGTTTTCGATTTTGAAGCTGTGCCCCCTCCTATTTTGATACTTGGCTTTCTGAGGGATCTATCCATTGATTCTGAAACACACATTATGGTTCAAAGGCAATGTTTTAATTTTCAAATATCTAAGCAGTAAGAGCTCTACCATTTTTTTGGTTTGTTGGTTGGTGGATTTTTCCCTGTGAGGATAACTTTAGTAATCCGAAGGAGGAAGCACGGCATAAACTGTTACCTTGTTGTAATGCGTAACAGAATTGTAATAAAAACAAACATGGGGGCTCCCTCTGCACAACTTGTTTGCAATGGGGTTGAGGAACCCTTTTTCGATTTTTGAAGCCGTGCTCCCTCCTATGTTGATACTTGGCTTTCTGAGGGATCTATCGATTGATTTTGAAATCTGCTATTTTGAAATGCACCCTACAATTAGTGATCAATGATCAAGATCCCACCAACAATAATGTCAATTCCCCTTTCCCTTACCACTATGCTCTTGATCATTTCCGCAAGGGTTTGTGATGGGAGAAGAGGGTTGGATGGTGGTTTTGTCTGGTAGTAGAGGAGATGGTGAGAGAGAGGGTGGGGATTATGCCAGGGACATTTTGGTATTCCAGAAAAAAGAGTAAATTATTGAAGGATAGTGCATGTTGGACAACTAGAGGAAGTTCGATGTTAATTTAAACAAACATTAGGAGAAGTGAGTGTAATTTATATTAAAAAATATAGTAGCTCTTTGATCCATGTAGCCAACCATAACTAGTGGAGAAACTATTGGTAATTTGTTTTGTAAAAACTGATCATTTGCTTTGTTGCATTGGAAACCTTAATTTTGTCCTTGGTGGTTTTCAATTTTTGTTTATCATTAGAGAAGTGGCTGATCTAAATTGATAACTGCTGCTTTTAGAATTGTTTGAAAATGGAGTTGTTACAAGATATGATAACTTAAAACTTGTATCAGATTGGTTTCTTTTTGTTCACTGCTTGAAACTTTGTTGTTAAGAATTGTACATGTCTAATGATGTGTCTTCTGATTTACTTTAGTGATGATTTGCTAAACTGTGCGGCTTTCCTTTGCTTCTGTAGCAGTCTAGCTACATTGAGCAGCATTATGGTGGACTATCACTTTTTGGATTGGTTTCAACTTTCAAGTTTTCTTCAATTGGATTTACTTGAGTGAATTACATGATGCTACACATCCTGATGTCAATTTTAGTAGTATTTGATGGCTGTAGGTAGTCTAGGATTGTAAAGCACCACTTTGATATTAGCTTTTATCTTAATTATTCCTGTTCTGGCTTCTATGTGTAGCAGAATATGATTACCTTTTTTATGTTTGAATACATGGTGTGATTTTGAACTTTTAAGTTAAATTTGGAATTAAGGGAGTATTGTGTATTTGTGTTAAGGCAATGTAGTAATTGTAGAAGAACAGTGGAGCTTTTTTCTTAAATCTCGATTATTGTTGATTTGTTTGCTATAATCATTGTTCTTGCAGGTTCTTTAATTCCCATGATAGGGAGTTCCATGTTGCATCCCTTCCTTACAAACCTGACTTCAAGGTCATGCCTGAGGGATGGGATGGCATTACCAAGGATTTGGATGAAGTTCATTATGAAATCTCCAAAAAGGAAGATGAAATGCTCTATCGAGAATTTGTTGAGAAGATGAACTTCAACAAAAAGAAAGTAAGCTCACTTGGCCATTATTTTATGTCCTAATATGATAATCATAAGGGTATATACTTTCCAGATATCAATAGGCCTTATATTGTGGAATAATAGAATCCAGTTTTGTCCTATTTTATTTCTGCTGAATGAATGGCAAAATCTAATATCCACATTGTGACTTTGATGGGACTTGTTTATGACAACCATTTTATTTGCTGTTGATGCTAACTATTGATCAGTTGATCTATAGTAAACTTAGTATTACCTCTATTTTCAAATAACTTTTCACATATGACTTTTTAGGGCATGTTTGGTTTGTGTTTTTATTTTCAAGGTTTTTTATTTTCGGTGTTTTTGTAAAGAGAAAATGAAAACAGAAAACGATATGTTATTGTTTTTATTGTTTTCTCTTTTTTACAAATAATTGTTCTTTTAAGAAATCTAGATTACACTTCCCCCCAATTATACCCGTATTAAATGAGAGTATTAAAGGAGACTGGAGAGGGAGTAAGCGAACAGAGATAGGTCTCGGTGATAGTTATTTGAATTCATATTCCACTTTTTCACTCTTATCAACATTTGTTGTTGTTCTGCGATTACACATGATAAATAATGGGACTACATTTCAATCTTCACTGAATAATGGGATTTTGGTGGTGTTCAGATGGCTGGAGAGGTGAGGTGCCACAGATATAGTCGAAGACGCCCTTCAGATGGATGGACTTTTACTGTAGAGAAAATGGGACCCCGCGGGAAGCGTGGAGGTGGTGGTGGCTGGAAATTTGCTAGCATGCCTGATGGCTCAACTCGGCCACTGAACGAGATGGAGAAGATGTATGTGAAGCGAGAGACTCCACGCAGACGAAAGAGGATCCTTCCTTGATTATTTGATTCTTATGTTTTGAACGACTAGCTGTTAAACCTAGAATTTTGTAATTTGTAGTCCTATGCATCCAATGGCATGGGACATAGGGGATGTATTGTTAGTTGTTGCCAATTCTCTCTTTACATGTGAGTTATTATCATTTTTTAATAAGCTGATTCAAGGGCTTCCTTTTCTTCCTCGCACTATGCTGCTTAATTTCTTTTTAACAATGATGTTGGCATCCTTTTGCTATATATCTATTTTAGAAAGGGTAAATACCAATGGCTGAAAATTAACAAGGTGTATTTACAGTTGTTTGCATATGTTGATTTGCTGGAGAAAGATGGACTATACGATCCCACTCAGATTCGAATTAGGCACTCATGAGGCATACACCAAGTCCATATTATCTGAATCCAGATGATCCCATCACACCTAAAGGTCTCAATTCTCAAGGATACATGTGATGGTAACATTTGTTGTTAGGTTGTCCTTGTCTATAGGCAAAGAACTTTGTGATAGGAATGTAGACATAAAATTGTGATAAGAATGTAGAGACATAAAATTATGCTTTGCAGATGACGTATGAACACAAATATGGAAAAGTTTAGGGAGCAGCAACTTTGTTAAATTCTGGCCAGCATGTAACCAATAAAAAAGAGTGAGCTATTGGATGATATTTTACATCATTAAAACTATCATTGATGGCTATTTGATGGCTACAAATCACAAAAGTTGCTGACTCTCTAGTATTTCTCCCTAAATATTATGTTTTAAGATACTAATTTAATGTATTTTGTATCATTTTTTATAAAAAAGGCACAAAGACTAAAAGTATATAGGGCCCGTTTGGGAAACTCTAGAAGTAGCTTTTTTTAACTTTTGACTTATGAAAAGTAGTAGTATTAATGTCGGGTGCAATTTTCAAAACCAAATTACAACTTTCTAAGAAGTTATTTTAGAGCTTATAGAGAAGTTAAAAAAAATGACTTCTCTCATAATACTTCTACTTTTCATTACATTTCTTAAAATAAGCACTTTTAGAGTTAAAACCAAACACAAAATAACTTATTTATAAGTTACTTTTAACAGAGTCATTTATTGTTTAAGTTATTTTATCAAAAGGAACTTAATTAAGTTAGTTACTCAAACTGGGCCATAGTGTGTTAGAGATATCACTGTTTATGTATTTTTTTTCTAAAGGCACTTGTGAAAAATGTGTTTTATACTTTCTCTAACATATTATATACACATTAAAAATCAATTATAGATTTATCTATATTTATCTCTTTAAAAATTACAAAACTTCCACTTTTAAGTTTTAATACCTTAATTAGAATATTTTTTAATTTTTCTTTTCTTTTTTGATGAACACCTTAATTAACTTTTGTTTTTGGCAGCAAAATATAAATATTTTGTCAATAGGTCCTTGGAGGCGTTGATGAATTGATGATCCCAAAAGGAGGAATTGAGAAAGACGCTTCTGCTGCCGCCTTGTTCATCTTTCGTCACGCTCTCTTTTTGTTTCGTTACTCCGAACAAAGATTGAATGCCAACAATGGAAGCTGGTGAAGTTGCTGTGTTTGTGGACACCAATTTCGGCACTCGCATTGCTTTCAATGCCTTTCCACACGTTACAGTCGCATCACTCAAAAGTATCATCCAATCTCTCTTTCTTTTCCGTCATGAGTTCTTTGTTAGTTTTATTATTCCTCAAATTTCAATTTATATCTTTGTTGTAACTTTAATGTACTTATTATTGTGAGAGGGAAACAAGTTTGGTCAATCTTTTATGTTGTGAATCTTTTGCATGTGCCCTGAATGTTCTCCTCATAGATTTTGTACCTTGTTAGAGCCATTTGAATTTTTTATTTTATTAGTTCTAATCTTTGTTTATATCCTCATTCAAGGTTTTATCAGCATTTTGTGTGGACTGTGCTGGAAGGGAAGTTGGTTGAATTGCTTCTTTTAGTTTAGGTTTAGAGACAGTATGTCAAATCAAATTGTTCTTTTAATTGCTTTATTAATTAGTAATATTAACATATACTGGAGGAGTGTATCGTTGGATCCACGAGTCTATGATTATTAAGTTAGATATATTTTGGAGATTAACACTACCACCTGGCAATGTCTTTGCAAAATTTTTAGTGGAAGTTAACCGATGATAATGTCATCACGGTTCTTCGTTTTTCCTGCATTGTTTGGAATTCTTCCTTGGGGATGCAAATTCCGTTTGAAATGGCATGTTCGAAATCTAGTGTTCTTTGAGTATTATAGTCTTTCTTTTATTGATTAAATGCAGTTTAACTAAGAGTTCATTTGTTCTGACATTAGAAACGATTGATGTGACGATTGTTCTTCAGGAGACTTTGCGAGAGTACACCTTGGATGTTTACCAGATACAGGAGAAATCCAAGTTAATGGATTAATGGTAAGTACTTAATGTTTAGGTATCTATGCTTTGTTTATGAACTTGTTCAACAAGCAGTTTGTGCTCAAGAAATTACTGCATATTCTGCTAGGTTAAGCGGAAATCATGCTTCTACTACCTGCCAGATTCCCTGCCTATAAAGCATGTTTTCCCCAAGATGAGGAGAACATGGTTTCTTCACATGGACATTCAGCATTTAACGCGTACGCATATTCCATGTTCACCCTTTGGCATAGCCATTCTTTCCAAACGCCAGGGCCTGACGACCTCAAATGGTGAGAAAAAAGCTATATGCAATAGTGAGGAAAAAAGAGCGGAAGGGTTCCGCAAAAATTACATGCAAAATGCAGCTGGTGGAACTCTAGAAGACGAAAAACCTACCGGCACCACCGAGAAGAGTCAATATTTGAAGGAAGAAAATAAAGTTGAAAATCAGGCTGTGTTGTGTGCAAACTCAATGCAAGGCAGTCTCAGTAAGATGCCAACACAAGTGATATCAGTGTCAGCCATAATCAATAAATACTTTCTGGGATTCAATGGGATTGACAATATTAGCAGTTCTCCAAACGCAGACTTTACGTCCAATGCTGTTCACAGTGATATCGAAGTTCAATCAAAAGCCACACCACAGAGTTGTTTGAAGAGACGAATCAATATTCCGGCGCCGGCAACTCCCAAAACAGCTCCACCTGTTCTCCATGCTGCATTTCAGGTTGACTCGGTTTCCAAAAAAGCAGGGCCTAAAAGGAGAAGATCCAGAAAACATGCTCCATTTCATGCTGACTTGGTTTCCAAAGAGAGAAAATCCAGAGTTGGGAAGCGTCTTCTTGTCGCTTCTCAAAGTCTTGGGGTTTCTCCCATCAAGGATAGTCCCACACTTTTTTGTAAACTTAAAGATAGAAATCTAATAGAACAGAAATCTCAGATCAATGGTTCAATATTTTCTCTTAGTGATAGTGACAGTGATAGTTGACATTGTAGTGTAAAATAAACTCCCCAAGGGTGTAAATATGATCTGAACTACTGTATTTTGATCTACTTATGCGTGTAGCTTGGTTGTAACAGAATCTTAAGTTCATAACTTCTAGATTAGAAAAAAGCAGGATTGTCAAGTGGAGTGGGAAGGTCATGTAATGAAGCATTAAATGTTGCATCCTGCAGCTGGATATTGTACACAAAACTAAGGGATATGGAGTTCAGAAATAGGATCAATTGTAATGTTGGCTGGTTGGTTGGTTATCTTTTTGTTGCTTCTGTTTGAACTGTGTACCTTTCCTCACTTCCCATTGTGCTTGAACTTCAAGTGAGTTCATTTTATCTAACCAAAAAGAGAAAAATGGTAGGAAAAAGAAAAAGCACAAATCTCTCTAAGAACACCAAACTCAATATCAATACACCTCTCATCTTCTACCCAACAATATCAATATACCTCTTTCTTTAAGATATATGTAAGATTTTAGATTATATTTACCATATATTTAAAAAAAATAATATTTACTCCTATTTCATTTTAGATTTGATTTTTATATACAATTAATATAAACATGTTTTATGTTAAGATAAGTATGTGGATGACCACGTTGGTTTATCTTCTCCATATTGAAGGAACCTCTCTCCAAGACAATTAAAATAAATGAAGGTTGAAATCAAAACCTTCTCATGTGTATAAATAGTAGAAGCAACGTTTGAAATAAAACAAGCAAGTAATAAGAAATCAATTCTCTCTTTATGTTGCAATCAAATACTCTTCTCTTTATATTTCTACTACAATTCTTTCTCTTCTTTTATTTTATAAGTATTTTAAATACTCTTTTCTATTACTCTTTACATATAATATTAATATCAATATTAATCATCTTTATTATATTGAGATAGTAATTGTAGTACTAGAGTCCTCTATTTATACTTATTTACTTTATTTTATAATTACATCTTCCTTATTTATTTAGTTGTTTCACAACACGTTATCAGCATGAAGCTCTAACGAAATTTTAGAAAGACTCCAGGTAACAAATTTTTATTATGTTGAAGGTCTCTCATCTTGAATTTAATACTCTTGATATATCTGGAAATAATTATTTATCATGATGTTAAAATCCATCTTGATTCAATGGATCTTGGAGATACCATTAAAGCTGAAAATAATGCATCCCTGAAGGATAAAGGCAAAGCCATGATTTTTCTTCGTCGTCATCTTGACGAGGGATTGAAAAATGAATATCTCACATTAAAAGATCCTGCAGATCTGTGAAAAGACCTTGAAGAAAGGTACAATCATGTGATACTTTCTCAAACCCGATATGTTAGAAAAACTTTCTCAACCTTCCATGCCTCGAATGTGCTCCTGCAGTAGCAATCGAGAAAAAGGATTTAAAAATATTCTGAGCTAATTTCTTACTTTCTTGTTGCTGAACGCAACAATGAGTTACTCTTAAGAAATCATGAAGCGCGCCCAGTTGGCGCTGCCCCATTTCCTGAAGCAAATGCAGTAACTTATAACTCCAGAAGAGGTAAATGGCAAGATTTCTATAACAAGAAAAGTTATGGAAGGAAAAGAAATTAGAGAAAAGGACAAATAGGTCCCTGACCTTTTGTTCTGCGGACATTTTTGTCCCTGACCATTGAAAAATACTTTTAAGTCCCTGACCTTCACAAAATTTAGACGGATCAGTCCCTCCGTCCAAATGACTCCGTCAGGGACTGATCCGTCTAAATGCCTCTGTCAGGGACTAATTCGTCCAAGTTTTGTGAAGGTCAGGGATTTAAAAGTATTTTTCAATGGTCAGGGATGAAAATGTCCGCGGGACAAAAGGTCAGGGACCTATTTGTCCTTTTCTCAAGAAATTATGTTCATAAGAAAGGATCTCACCAGAAGTGGGATAAAGAAAGAAACAATGGGTAAAGTAAATCAATTGAGGATAAATGCTTCTGTTGTGGTGGAAAGGGCCATTGGTCACGTATCTGTCGTATCCAAGGCACCTAGTTGATCTTTATCAAGTATCCTTGAAAAAGGATGACAAAGGAAAGGAAACAAATTTTGTTTCAAATGATACTGAAAATTCCACCACTCATTATGATGTATCTGATTTCTTTGAGGACCCTGAAAAAAATATTGACCATTTGATCAATGATGGAATAGTTTAATATGTGAGATTGTGAAGTATCTATGTAAATAAATAATGTAAAGAATTTATTGTTAAGTTTTATTTTCTATGTATTTAAGTTTCAAATGTGATGTATATAAATAATGAAATATTAATGTTTATGAATTTTGAAATTATTAAATGTGTCAAATTTTAAAATAAAATTTTAGTATATGATATTATGTGCAGTATTTCTTAGAAAAATAATTCCGATTAAGTATTCAATTTAACTATGCATACTACTCATGTTATTATTATTTGTCTTTGAAGAAAATGGCAAGGATATATAATGAAGATGTATGCCTTGCAGATAGTGCAAGTTCACACACAATTCTCAAAAGTGATATATATTTTACCCATATTGTGCCAAAAGAGGAATATGTTAATACTATCATTGGCTCAGGCAATGTGATAGAAGGCTCCGGAAGAGCTATAATTTTGTTTCCTGGAGGAACAAAATTTGTAATAAATAATGCACTATTATCTACCAAGTCCCTGAGGAACTTGTTGAGTTTCAAAGATATTCGCCGAAATGGATATCATGTTGAGACAATGAATGAGGAAAATCATGAATATTTATGTATCACAACTCATGATTCAAATAAGAAAGTTATATTAGAAAAATTACCCTCACTTTCATCTGGGTTGTATTATACTGGTCTAAAGCAATCTGGATGAATGTGGTATAATCGTCTTACTGAGTATCTGGCCAAAAACGAATTCAAGAATGATGATATCTGCCCCTGTGTTTTCATAAAGAAAACTGCATCTGGATTTATTATTATTGCTGTGTACGTTGATGATTTAAATATCATTGGGACTCCTGAAGATATTCCAACAATTATAAAAACTCTAAAAGAAGAGTTTGAGATGAAAGATCTTAGAAAGACTAAATTTTGTCTCGGCTTGCAGATCGAGCATATAAAAAGTGGGATCTTTATTCATCAAACAACATACATAGAAAAGATCTTGAAGAGATTTTATATGGATAAGTCACATCCCTTGAGTACCCCAATGATCGTAAGATCTTTGGAAGTGAAAAAAGATTAATTCCGTCCTAAGGAAGAAAATGAAGATATCCTTGGTCCTGAAGTACCATATCTTAGTGTCATTGGAGCGCTAATGTATCTTGCTAATAATACACGACCCGATATATCATTTGCTGTGAACTTACTAGCAAGGTATAGTTCCTCTCCAACCAGAAGACATTGGAGCGGAATCAAGTAAATCTTTCGATATCTTCATGGGACGGTTGATATGGGATTGTTTTATCCCTATGGATCCAAGTCACAACTAGTTGGCTATGCAGATGCTGGCTACTTGTCTGATCCACATAAAGGGAGATCTCAAATAGGATACCTGTTTACATATGGTGGAACAGCTATATCATGGAGGTCCACGAAACAGACGATTGCTGCAACATCCTCTAATCATGCCGAAATACTAACAATTCATGAAGCTAGTTACGAATGTTTTTGGCTTCTCTATTTATACTTATTTACTTTATTTTATAATTACATATTCCTTATTTATTTAGTTGTTTCACAACATTTTACACAAACATAGGATTATATTATAGGAAACATTTCAAGTGTACCGGGAGTACCGGTGCACCAGTTATTTTAACCGTTGATCTGAATTATAAAAAATATATATAATATATATTAATTAAAATCAACGGTTAAAACAACTGGTGCACCGGTACTCCCCAGTGCACTTGAAATGTTTCCTATATTATATATTGTCACAAACTCACAATTGCTTTTTTACGTCAACTACACAAATAGTCGTTGAGTTAAACAAATTTAAACAAAAACTATTTTTAACTTGTACTTTTGAGCTATCTTTCATCTTCACATTTATTTTTGCTGACTCCTATAGTTTTAACAGTAAAAACTTTGCTCATTCTAGTGTCATCATCATCATTGTCACGGTCAACAGAAAGTAATATTCCTAATCATCGAATTTGAGTATTGAGTAAAATTACAGGCTGTATCCTAAACTTCATATTGTTACCCTCACTTCTTTACTCAGAACAATTATTAACCAGAGAGAATAGATTATTATTTCCGATAATGAAAATGTAAACTAACTTTATGGGTAAAAAACAGAAATAAGCCAAGGGAAGCCAGAAATTACGTAAATCCACCAAGTTAAAAATTGCTTCATCAATCAACCAAAGCACTTCTCTATACAATTCGAACCAGCTTAGTTCGACTTGCATTCGTATATAATTCGAACTGAATCAACTCGAATTGTTTAGCGAAATTCAGACTAATTCGAACCAGCTTGGTTCGAACTAGAAACATACATAATTTGAACTAGATGAGTTCGAATTATGTGAGTGGAAGCTTCCCAAAGTAATTCAAACCAGGTTGGTTCGAATTACACAAACCATATTTTGAACTAGGCTGGTTCGAATTAGTGAGCACCAGACCTGTATATATATGGTTGTAAATGTGAGTTGCTCTCATTAGAGGGGGTAAGATGGCTAGTGAGGAGAGTTTTGTAGTGTTGGTTCACCACAGAGGATCGATTAAGAGGAAAACTCGTTCTAGTGTGAAGTTCACCGATAAGGATCCTCTCTATATTATCATGAGGCCTACGACGAGCTATGATGACCTTGTTAGGTCTGTACTGCTGAAACTTGGTCTGGAAGGTGCGAAGCGGGTTAAGAAGTTTTTCTATCGCATTCCAATCACGGTGCTCCAGGAAACCGTGAAGTATGATTGTTTCACGATCAGGAGTGATGAGGACTTGCAGGTCATGTTTCATTGACGCTGACAGTTTCCAGAAGTGAGGACACCAGAACTGTTGGCAAAGTTGGTTGATGTGGTATCCAGCTCAGGGGGTTCGAACCGGAATACCACCACTTTAGCCACGGCAGCCGGTTCTAGCTCCAGACCTGCCGTTGCTTCTTCTTCCGTCCCTGCATACGAGCCACCCGTCCAACCTGTCGCCTCCCCTTCGTTCGCTGTTGATCTCAACGGCAGTGTAGGCAACGAGGTCGGAACAGGGGAATTTCTGCCGACCTCTTTACAGTGTGCTGCACTGCCTGGGGTTGGAGAGGAATTGTTGGGTGATCCAGAGGACGATGATGTCGAGCCGGATATGATTGATGATGACAGTGGCGATGATATTGGAGCGAGTGAGCCTGCCGGGGCGGGAGGTGGTTCTAGCTCTGGCACACAGCAGTATCCACCACATTTTTCCTCTTTGGACTTGGATGCCATGAGGCAGGAGGGGGTTTCTGGGCAGCCTGCTGGATTTGGAGCTAGACATGCGGAAGGGACTGCTGGTCTGACAGAGTTCCAGGTTGGTCAGCAATTTCAGGATAAAGATGAGGCCCTGTTAAGTGTGAAGACTTACAGCATCCGCCGAGGGGTACAGTACAAGGTAGTGGAGTCTGACTATCGCCGGTATGTGGGCAAGTGTTCTGAGTTCGGGAATGGGTGCACATGGTTGATTCGGCTGAGTCTCCGGCAGCGCAAGGGCATTTGGGAAGTCAAACGGTACAATGGACCTCATACCTGTCTTGCCACCTCCATCTCCAGCGACCATAGGAGTTTGGATTATCATGTGATATCGGCATTCATTATGCCAATGGTTAGGGCTGCTGCATCCGTCAGCATCAAGGTGCTCCTAAATGCCACAGCCGCACACTTTGGGTTTAGGCCGACGTACAGGAGAGTCTGGTTGGCGAAGCAGAAGGCTATTGCCCTCATCTATGGTGACTGGGATGAGTCGTACAATGAGCTCCCCAGGTGGGTGTTGGGAGTCCAGTTGACGATGCCTGGTACTGTTGCAGTCCTTAGGACGAGCCCTGTTCGAGTTGGTGGATAGTTGGACAAGTCTCAAGCTTATTTTCACAGACTATTCTGAACGTTTCTACCGTGTATCGAGGCATTCCATCATTGCAAGCCGCTGGTTAGTATTGACGGCACCCATCTGTATGGATAGTATGGGGGAACGTTGCTTGTCGCGATTCCACAAGATGGGAACTCCAACATACTCCCTGTTGCATTCGTCCACCTCCACGTCGACCACCCCCGTCAGCCTCGTCCATAGCCTGGTCCAGCCACCTCCACTCACGCTGGCTCCGTCGTGTCCCCACACGAGCTCTCCTCTCGACCCGATGCCTGTCCGGCACGTCATCAACACGATCCATGTCAGGAACTCGCCCAACACCCCTCTGTGACGCCTCCACAGGAATAGAAACGGCTCTCGCATCTCCTAAGTACATCTCTGAAGACAAGAACCTCTTTCCATGCTGACTCCACCACTCCAGGAACTCATGTGACGGTCCAGGGTCTGCAACAACATCGAACCTGAGCACGTGGTCCGCACGGGTCTCCCAATGAAGATGCCATGACTGCAAAGTGTACGGGAACCAACGATCACCACCTCTGCCGTCCTTCGACATCAGAAAGTCGATGTTCAGGGTGGGATGTAGACGGGGCTGGACTCCGCCGAACTGCGGTAGAACCCTATCTATCTGATGCCACTCTATGACGGCAAAGTATATCAGTGACGTCACAGACCGCCACAACGCCGTATGCCGAGGCTCCAACGCCTCTGGATGCACAACCTGCAGTACATCGGGGAAGCTATACGGCATCCAGATAAACTGCACAAAGAACTAAACATTGTCAGGCCAACTCATGCACCAAATTCATAAAGTTTGGTTTACTAAATAAACTTAGGCAGTAGTTTACTCACATCCCTGTCTTGTAACATGTCTATCCTCAGTCTCTACATCTGCACTCTAGGACCCTTCTCGCTACCGGAAGGGTTGTAACCTGACCACCTACATCTCACATGGGTGTTATGGCTAATTAAATGTGTAACAGATTTGTAATACATTAGAAGCGTACATAGACACAGCTATGTTAAATTGAAATAGAGAAGCTTGACTAAAGTACCTCGAGGTCAATGGCCAGCTGCATGTATCATACCCGGCAGGCCTAAACCTAGGAAAGCGCCAGAAGATCCAAGACTGAAGTAGCTGAAGTGGGCCCCCTAACTTGGCCACATATCTGTTTGCCACTCGGCACATGCACCGGAACAACCATGCCAGTGCTGTAGACCCCCAGCTGTAGGTCCCCATCTCCTCAAGCCTAGCTATGTAGGGAAGCCATCTGATGTGAATGCGGTTGCCGGACTTGTCGGCAAACAGCTGAGTGCCCAACAACATCATGATGTAGGCACGTGCAAAGCGTCGCACAGTCTCCTCATCGGCTCCCTCAGGGCACTCTCCAAAAGTCTCCTGGAACCAGGTGCAGTTTACTGCGAACTTCTGAACCTGGCTCGGAGGAGGAATCACTCCAAGCAACTCCTCGAACCACACCCAAGCTGGACGGCCACCCTGGATGTATATCTGGAAATCTGTAAGGCAACCGCTAACATAACGCCCGTCCACTGGCAACCCCAACTGGTACACCACGTCCTGAAGTGTGATTGTGCACTCTCCGAATGGCATATGGAAGGTGTGCGTCTCCGGACGCCACTGCTCGACAAAGGCACTGACAAGGGGCTCATCTAACCGGAACCATCTATCATTCAGCCTCGCTAGATGGTATAATCCAGCCATCTGCAAGTACGGAACATACCGCTCATCGAGTCGCATGCCCTGCTGCCGCCGCATGCTCCTGATGCATCGCTGTGGCTGCGCATTACATGCACCGCATTATTAGAACCATGTAGAAAACCAGTGACAAAAACAACCAACACCAGAAACCACTAATGGAAACCACTAACAGAATCTACATGCAAAACCAATATAACAAACCAGCTGTAAAACCACATGCTCAAACCGCTAACATAAACCGCATACAAATCCACTTACGAAAACTACATGCAAAACCACTATCATAAACCGCACACAAAATCACATAATAAACCACTTCCAATACCACCAAAATAAACCACCAACATAAACCATCAACAAAACCGCATACAAAACCACTAACATAAAACTACTAATATAAACCACCAACTAAAACCGCATGCTAAACAACTAACAAAAACCACCAACTAAACCGCATGCAAAACCTCTCAAATAAACCACTTGCAATACCACTAGGATAAACCGCTAACATAAACCGCCACTAAAACCGCATGCAAAACCACTAACTTAGATAAACCGCTAGCACAAAGTTTTCTATCAACTAACCTCGTCGTTGATGACCCCGGCTATATGAGCAACTTCGTCCAACCGATATAGCCTTTCCAGATCGTCCCCCATCGGCTGAGTATTCTGTTAGAGTCTTTGTCGGATCAAATCTGGGTCATTTTCTCTGGGATTTGGTGGGGTATGAGAATGGAAACGTAGTTCGAATGAGGCTGATTCGAACTCCTTATATAGCGAAAACCTGTGTAATTCGAATCAGCCCAGTTCGAATTACTATTCGAGGCAAACTTTGACTAATTCGAACCAACTAGGTTCGAATTACTTGGTGAAACGTCCAAATGTGTAATTCGAACTCTCCTAGTTCGAATTATTCTCAATTCTAGTTCGAACCATATAGGTTCGAATTATATTCATCACGTGTTCCATCATTATTCGAGCTACCCTGGTTCGAATTATGTGTTATTGTAGTTCGAACCAAGTTGATTCGAATTATATAGTAATGTGCTTTGACTCATTCGTGAAGCAATTTTTAGTTTGGCTGATTCATGTCATTTCTTTCCACCCTTGGCTTATTTCTGTTTTTTACCCTAACTTTATATTATCAAAAACAACCTTTAATAAAATCAACTATCGATATAAAATAAATATTAAAAAAGTTAAATTATATATATATAAAATAGATAATTTAATGATTGATTTTTAATATACATATA
>NC_029788.2:21051705-21058440 GCF_000816755.2 Arachis ipaensis
CCGTAACACTCCACAATCGTATCCTAATTGATTGCACCGCTCACACACATTCTCAAGCCACCTCACTACACACTTTGTTTCTATTCGAACCTTCTCCACCTAAAACCCTCTTCCATTTCTTCACCGATTCATCAGTCAAAAACCCTTTTCGGTGGTAACTGGTAAGTGACCCTACAACCATTTTCAGCTTCACATTTTCTTCGTATTGCTCTTCCCTTATTTTGTCTCTCTCTTTTGTTTTTGTTTTTTGTTTTTTTTTTCTCTTTTAATTCTTAAGGCCTGTTTGGATGCCCCATTTTTTATGAAAATTGAATTAAATGGAAAAAATTCCGAATAATTATTTTATTAAATAATTTTGTCAAACTAAATTTAGATCAATCTTTTGCAAGTATAAGAAGCCACACGCACTCACTCTCACTCAGAATTCAGAAATAGTAGAGTATGTAGAAGAGTCATTCCAATTTTCAACACACTCACACACACACTTCACCAGTGTCAATGTGAAATCAACACAACCGTATGCGAAACAGTGAGTGATGAGGAAGTTGAGATGGGTAATGGATGGAGGAGGCTTTTGGGACCTTGATGTCTCAACTCCAAAGACCCTCGAGGGTTCGGCCTGCCCTGTTTCTGGGAATCCTCTACCCTTGGGCCTTTCCAGGGGGCCCAGGCTTTCCAGGCCCAAGCAGGTTGACTTCATGCAGCGCTTCATGTTCGCTCCGTTTGTTCCTTCCTTCTCCAAACCAAATGGACTCTCCCTCCAGCGAGTCCTCTCCCTCCCACTCAACGATGACTGGTATCAAAATATTAGCTTGATTTCACATTTTCGTTCATTCCCATAGTTAAAGTTTTGATTTTTATGTGTTTTGTGTATCTGGGTATTCTTGTTTTGGTTCATGTGGTGGGTCAATTGGCGGAATTTGCAGCGGGGTATGTTAAATTTGCTGTTTTTATCTCTTTGTGGCTGCATTTTGGATATGTTTACTTGTTGAGGGTCTTTTCATTTTGTTTATGGCTTGGCTGCCAATGTTCTGAATTTTGATTGCATCAATCAATTCAATAGGAGAAAGTTAAAAGGGGGTGAAATTTGGAATTTTTATAGTTATGTTGCTCTCTTAGATAATGGCATGCTTCTACTGAAGCAGCAGAGTTGGATGTGGTTAGTTTTAATTTGAAGATATGTGACATTGTGGAATTTTTTATTTATTACAATGTGGGTGGATTAATGAGATCATTGAGGGTAGATTTATGTGTAGGACTAGGACAGGATTAAAGTGACCATGTTAGTTATTGTTTGAATTATCCTGTTAAGTTAATTTTTCTTCTTTTCCTAGCTGTGTCTTTGTCATAATTGAACTGTGTCAATTCTCATGGAATTCTGATTTTCAAGTCTGAAAGTTTTGCAGGGTTGTATATCTTCTTGGTCAATTCCATTTGCAAAAATTCATTTCATTTGTTAAAAGAAGTGAGGAAAAGCCATCTCGAGTTTCGTCTTGGTTTAAAACCATTGGGAGACAGCTGCAGCAGAAATCCTTATATGCACTGGGCTTGTTTTCAGAGTTCCAGTTAACATCGGATGATATCTTACATTTGGCCTTAGACTATGATGATAATCCAAGAGGGAAAGCAATTCTTCGTCACAAGGTAAGCATTTGCGTGTATATTCTTTTGAGTTTCTAAAGTTCCTTGCATGGCTCCATTTCTTGATGAATTTTAGTATTCTGTTTTAGAATTCTATGACAAGACATTAGATTGTTAAATGAGCTTTTCTGTTTTCCTATTAGGTACTTTTCATTTTTCCTTGAGGGGTGTTCGGTTATTGTGAATGGCCATATTTCGGGATAAATTTGTCTATGAATGTAACTTCTTCATTTATTAATTGATTATGAATTTTAAGTTACCTAAAAATTTGGACATACACCGTTAATACAAACCACATTAGCTAACTACTTTTATCTATCTTTCTTACTTTACGTTATCATGCTGCGTGTATACTGAGCTAGATTTTGTGTATTTATACTAACTGTGCAATTGGTGAGTGGTTGTAGTTTCCTAGTCATGAACTCACAGCGGAGGCAGTTTTGCCTGGTCTTTTTGTTGACAAGTCTGGTAATTATTGGGATGTTCCATTTTCAATGGCGATCGACTTTGCTTCCCTATCAACCAGCGATTCTTCTATGAGTTATCATTTATCTGCGCACTATAACTCTGGGTCACCTGAGCCCTTTGACAGGATCCAAAATCAAATTGGCGGACCACCACGAAACATACTTCCAGGTTTAGCCCTCAAAAGTTCCATATCTTTCAGGAACAAGGTTGATATTTGGAAAAGTGAAGCTCCTAAGTTGAAATTGGTGCAACCATATGACTTGTTCATTTCTAATCCTAATGTGTCTGCATCATGGAATATCGGTAAGATGGCCACTTCTCTGTGACAGTTTCTCAAATAGTCAAGACGAAGAGATTTAGATAGATTTAAAATGATCATCGTTCTATAACTAAATGATTGCTTTATGTCATGGATTGGATACCATAGGCATTTTTCTTATTTGTTCTTTGAATTCTCTTGTAAGGTGCTGCTGCTACAACTGGTTTTGGAGAGAGTGCAGAAAGAGCACTGGCAAATGAAGATCCCATAGGTTTTTTTATTGATAATCCTGATGGGCTTAATGCTTCGTTTCTAGCAGATACATTTGCATCTGCTTCTCTTACAGCCCAACTTGGAAACTTCCAAAAGCGTTATCTAGATCTTACGCGATTTCAGGCCCAGCTGAATATACCTTCAGGTACCAAATTCTTTTATGGTGCGAGAAATCTAGCACGGGAATATTTCCAATCCAGAAAGCCCAGCTTGGATGATTTTCAGGCAGTTTGCCCCGATGCCACCTTATCTTTTCAACAGCAGGTAGTACCAATTCACTTGTCCGATTTCACATTCTTAGAAGTTTTTTCCTGGCTAGTTCAATTCCATCTTGAAAGGACTGCAAATGGGTAAATTACACTAACCTCCCTTGTGGTGGGAAACAAAAATGCTATGTACCCACCAAAAATGGGTGATTGATTTCTAGTGTACACTTAGCATGGGTGGGTTGGGAATTATTTCTCATGACACCCCTCTATTTGTAGAAGTATATACTAATCTCTCTTAGATTTAGTTTATATGCCACTCAGCACCCTTGCTCATATTTTGTGTATCGTGACACTAATCACCTTTATAAACACGACATAACTTGCATTGACCTCCGCCATAAGGAGGTTCGTGTAGACATGACAAATCTACGGATGTTGTGTGTAAATATCTCCTAACCTCAAAGGAAGTGAATGTAATTTATCTTAAATAAATTTAGAGGCTAGTAGAAAGTCTAAATTCTACAATGCTGCACAAAAATTTGGTTCTTAAAGCTGCTTGCATGTTACCACTTACTAACACATGTTTGTGTGATTTTGCAGATTTTTGGGCCGTTGAGTTTTAGAGTTGATTCAGGAGTAACAATTGATTTGAAGGACCCTAACATTGTAAAAGCAAAGGATTCAGTAATAGCAATTGAGTATGCATTGCAAGTACTTCTTTCAGCAAAAGCAGTTGCATGGTATTGTCCCCAGCGCCAAGAGTTTATGGCAGAACTTCGCTTCTATGAGAAATAAGGAGTTTCATCAACACACATTACTCCATAGCCATTCTTTTAATTTCAACTTATTCTTTTTTTGGTTCTTTAGATTAAATTGCAAGGTTGTTGTATGGTCATGTAAACAAGTGGTTGTTATTTATCAATCTCAATTTCTGTGGAAATAGCTATTTCTATTTTGTTACTTTTTTCTTTCAATATCTTTTGGGATTATAATTGTCGACACGAAAAATAGTGATGAACATGTCAAAGTTGACAGAAAAAGAAGATAATGTGTTGATCCTTTTTTAACCCCCTAACTTATTTTGCAGCTAAATACATTGGTTTTTTAATGTATCAAAAAAGTTAAAGCGACACTTATTTTTAGACGCAGGGAGTGGTATATTTTCTTTTACATAATTAATGTCTGTGTTAGAATAAGATATATAAAATAAAGATTTACTTGGTTCTTAAAATCAAGAATTGAAAAGAAATAACAAGATTTTATAAAGTAAAGAACTTTAAGATTTTAATATATTAGATGAGATATCATACCAAAATTAATACCTTTTATTTTTCTTATTCCTAATCCTTTGACCAACACTCTAAAGTCTAAAACCTCATATAATATAATATATCTTTTTTTTTGTCTCTTAATTACCTCTCTCAAGTTGGTCCCGTTGACCAAAGACTCACTCCATCACATGTTTGAACATTCATTCATGTTCACATTCATATTCAAACATAAATCATTCAAACACAACTTAATAACAAGATTTAACATTCTAGATACAAGAACAGCAATTTAATCAAGAGATAGATTAATATATCAAACGCTTTCATAGTTTCATTACACAATATATATAACTAATAATTAATTACTGATACCACTCACTAATTCTTATTAGTAAGTATCATGATCAGGGAAGGCATTATTATTGACAGCAAGATCATGCCAACTAAAATCATTATCCATGATCATCATCATGCCATGATCATCACTATTATAACTGTTCTTCATAACATACTCATCAAAAGAGTAACCACTCTCTTGCTCTTGCAATTGATGATCCTGTTGCTTCTGCCATGGAAAAAGAGAATTATTATTATTATTATTAGTAGTAGCAGCTAATTGTTGTTGACCCTGATTATGATCATCATAACAATAACCTCTTCCACTTCCCCCACCAACAACAAATGATGATGGAATTATTGTTCTTCTTGCTGATGATGATGATGAACCTTGTTGGAAATTTAAGGTAATAGGACCTTTATTATGGACCCCAATTAGTGATGAACATGACATAATGCTGTTGTTGCTATTAGGACACCCTGTGAATTGTTGCACCAATGCCCTAAAATTGGTGGTGTTTGCATTGAGAAGTGTTGTTGGTGTTTTCTTTGATGCTCTTGATCTTCTTCTAATTGGTTTTGTAACACCACTTCCTTTTGGACTCAAAATACTCTCTGATGATGATGATGCTGCCACCATGGTGGTTGTTGCCGCCGCCGCCGCCGCCGTCATCTGATGAGTTTGGTGCTGATTATTGAATTGCTTCCATTGATTATGATCATTGGTAGCACTAGCAGCCATAATTTAAGTGAATGAACAAAACTATTTGTAATGTAAAGTTAGATAGAAATCATATTATTATGAATTGATAATGAAAGTAAATGAATGAATGAATGAGTGAATGAAGGGTAGGCTTTAATTTATTACATATAGTAGTGGCTTGTGTAATTGTCAAAGTAAAATTTTCAAAATGTGATATATATGTAAGTATCTTTTTGACTAGTCTTTGATTGAGATGGATGAGAAAACTTGAAGCCTAAGAATAATAATAGTATTGGAAGGAGTGTGCTGCTTCCAGGAAGCAACGTGTTGATATAACTGGCCAAAGTGGGAAATAATAAGAGCTAAGCTTGCTCTACTTGCACCATCACGTTTTTGGAGAATTTGAATTTTGAAGTCATTATTGATATCTTTCTTACCTCAACTTGTATTATTTCTAGAGTATATATCCAAATAGTTTTACATCGAAATTTTATAAAAAAAGATATAAATTTCTGTCTTAGTTAGATTTATTATTTTTATTTAGATAAATAAATCTTTAAAAGTGTGACAAAAAGATTTATATATTTTATTTTTAGACTTAAAAGTTTTTAGAGACCTATTTAAATATATATTCTTATTTCTATATACTTCTGTCTCTAATAACATACACAAATTTGTGTTCAGCAAAATGTGTATCGTACCATAAGGTTGAACTTGAAAATGATAAGGTCTTTATGTGTTCATTGGCCGGATTTATTTACTATCTCAAAATAATAAAAACACATACATAAGGTTACACATATATAGGGACAAAGATACATATAAATTTATATAATTAGAAGACATAAATATATCTGTCAACAAAAATCAATTTTATTTTTGTTATTGTTATTGATAAGGAAGGAGGTAGAATTTTAAAAGTCTTAAAGCAATAATAAATTATAATAAAAATTTGTGTTCAAACTTAGCTTTCTATGATAAGATACTAAATATATAATTTTGTGTGTCATTATATACCAGAATATCTTTTTAAAAATGTTTTACCAAACGAAAAATAGATAGAGAAAATTTAGAAGGCGAGTATTTTTATTAAAATTTGGCGAACACTTAATTATAAAAAGAAAAGTGAATAATCTCATATTATTCATACCATTAAAAATATTAATAATGATTAATTAATAACTATAAATCACAAAATTTATTGACTTCTAGTACTCTACTGTATCACCGAATTTACGTTTCTAATGAACATGCACAGCAACCAAACTCGGCCATATATTGCCATCGAACCTTTGTTCATTTAAGTTTCTTGATTTTCTGCTATTTATTATATATAGGAAAAGTTTAGGGCCAGCAACTTTTTTAAATTCTGATCAGCATATAACTAGCAAAGAAAAGTAAGTTATTTGATGAAATTTTACATCAATTGCACACCATTAAAATTATCATTAATGGCTATTTGATGGTTATAAATCACAAAAATTGCTGGCTTAACATTCCTCTTATATATATACAAAGTAGTAACCGTGTGTGTGAAGATATATCTTGAAATATATATATATATACTCAAAAATT
>NC_029788.2:21058972-21073968 GCF_000816755.2 Arachis ipaensis
ATTTACAATAATTTTAATTTACTAAATTATACTAATACATAAAAAATAGAAAAAGATCCAACAAGTAAATATAATAAAGTAAAAAGTTATCAAGTAGTGGGTACAATATTATTCTATTGTTTAATGTGAATACAATTTAGATATTATTTTTATATATTGAGGAAGACGTTTTTTTTTATTGAGTGATTTTTTCCATCAAATTTTAAAAATTAAGAAAAACAAAAAAGTAAAAGCAAAAACAAAAAATAGATAAATGATTTGAAAGAAGAATTAAATTTACTGAATGGAGTAAATAAAAAAATGTGTATTTATTTTTATTGTACCAACACTTGATAGAGAGAGTATATATTGATCCAATGATAATGTTCATTAGTCAATTTTAATTTAAGATTAAAATGATAATTAGATGCTTGATAGTGAGAGTATATATCTAGAATATTTATTAGATTTTTCACTGTAATAAATGACGGATAACGTGAAATGAAACAAAATTGCTTATGTATTTCATTATTTACTGTGTTTTATTGTTGTAATATGAACATAGAAATTAATAATAAAGTTTTAGATAATAAAATATTTATTATCTTTTGAATTTTACATAATTTTTATTAATTGCTCTCTATTTATCATTATTGGTATAAATTTCGACCCATAAATATTCGATTTATAGGGAGTCAAAATTTAATTAAAATGATTGTCACTTAGTTATGAAAATCCTCTTTCGACTATGGAAACAAAGGACGCTTGAAGTCGAGGGATTAGTTGGTTCAAAGTAAGTCGAGCATGCATCCATCAAGTTTGACACCACGTGATCAAATACAAACACGATGCAAGAACGTAGGATTTGAAAGACAAGGCAAGATAGAACGTGAGGATACCATACGAAGATTCTTTAGGGTCAAGGTAAGATCATGGCCTGAGGAAAAAAAGGAACTAAGGTAGTGGTTAAAAAATTCTTTAGAAGCAGGTCCACCTTTATTGAATATAAATAGAAGGAATCTAGAAGAGAAAATGGGGACTTCAATCAACAACACTAGATCATCACATAAACTCATAAATTTTTTGTCTCAGCAACGCATCAGAAAAACATAGAGAGCAAATGTAGTGGTGTTAGAAGTCATTTTCTAATTTATTTTCTTTTATTTTATGTTTAATCCATTTTCATTCATTCCTTTATGTGTTGTGTTGTTATCTTATTTGCTTTGCAACTAAGATTTTATATTTTCATTTATTTAAAGCTTTTCTTTATTTATTTATCTGTTTATTATAAATTCGCCACTAGTAATTTCGATGCAAGTTGCTTCGACACTATTACTAAGTAATTCCCGGGTCGAGCTCACTCTTTTTCAGAGGAGTCGTATCTGCTTCCTGAACTGAGATCTTAATACAAGCTCGATTCAACACCCTGTCGAAAAGTACCAAAAATCAAGTGAAACATATATGGCACTCCCTGTAGGACTCTGGGTTCATTTTGTGTCAAGCTGTGTATGCGATTACAGAGTGGTAAGTTAATAATGTCTGACAGAGCCTCAACTTCGACAGATATGTCAAATAATCATATTGGAGATTCCACGAGAGACCCTAAAACAGCGGCTGTCCCTTTGACCAGACTCTCGGGTTGACAGTCGACGGAAGGAATTCCAATAGCTATACTTATTACATAGCCTCAATATGGGTACCTCCGAATTATTCTCCACCTTTAGAGAATTCTAATACTGGATATGTTGGAGGTACTAGTAATATAAGGAATAACCCTTTGTATAATCTTGCATCATCTCCTTTAAGTTATTCTTCAATGGGTGTACCAAATCAGTACTACCCTTATATGCCAAATTATGGTACACATCAATATTTGATGAATAATCCTCCTTATTTAGGGTCAGTACCTTTAGTACAAATTACTTCTACAATTCCAAATGTTATTTCCACACAAGGCATGGCGACGAGTTGGTTGCCCACAGGAGGGGTACGTCCTTCTATTTTTTCGGATATGTCGAGACAGATTCCTGTCGAAACCCTAACACAGTCGAGTCGTTGGCTATGTTCAGACAACAAATCGAGGACAATCACCATAATTTAGTAAATATACTTACTCAGCAAATGACTATAGTGCTAAATCCCATGTTAGAAAATAATAATGCTAGAATAGAACAGGTCGCTCGATGAGTCGATGATATTGCAGTAGCAATCAATCGACCATTGATTCCACCTCTAGGAGGATTTCATGCTAATAATCCTCCTTTAATACTGAATAGGGAAGAAGATCCAAATAGAGTATTAAATGAAGTTAGAGCAAATAATGCTGCTCAAGCTTATGGTCAAAACATAACTCAAGCTATCGAGCAAATCCTAAATAGAGCCGGATTGAATATAGAGGTGACAAATCAACCTTATTTTATATCCCCCTTTTTGAATTATATCTTGCAAGCTACACTTTCAAGGGGAGTTAAAACTCCTAAATCTCTTTCAAAGTTTGCTGGAAAAAGTGAAAAAATGTTCGTAGAACACATTGCTTGATATACAGTTGAAATTGGTGAATTGGTTAATAATGAATATTTGAAAATGAGATACTTTCCTTCTTAATTCATAAAAAAATATCATCACATGCTTTTCAAACTTGCAACCTAATTCGATCTATAGTTAGGCTCAATTAGAAAAGGAGTTTTCATGATCAATTCTTTAGGGGAGAAATAAAGATGACTTTGTTTGATTTATTCATCATGAAGAGAAAAAAGGTGAGTCGATCAATGACTATCTTATCCAGTTTAATAATATGAGAAATAAGTGTTTCACTCCTATTCCAGAACCTGAAGTAGTCAAGATAGCAATCAATGGGCTCAATTTCAATATTCAAAAGAAATTAGTAAATCAATAATTTCTCGACCTAGCTCAGTTAGCTGCAGCAAATTAAAAAAAATTGAATAAAGAAAAGGAAGAGATAAAATCAAATAAAAGGAAACATTTCTTTAACAAAAAGGTAAATTCTGTTGATTGTATGAGTGAGGAAGAGTCAAATAATGAATCCGCTTTTGCTGTAGAATTAAAAAATATGCCTCCTTATGTATGCCGATCTCTTAATCCAACAAAAGATAAGGCCTTTTGTTAGGAGAAAAGAATTATTCTTTCGACTTAACAAAGTTGAGCAGATTTTTTATATGTTATTAAAAGATAAGCATCTTGTACTTCTTTAAAGGAAAAGAATGCCATTTGTTTTTGAGATTAGAAATAAAAAGTTTTGTAAATTTTATCTAGCTTTTGGGCACTATACTAATAATTGTATTCATTTCAAGGACTTGCTACAAAAGGCTATTAAAGAAGGTTGATTAAAGTTTGCTGACAAAACTGAGATGCAGGTCAACTCTGATCCTTTCTAGGTCACATCAAACTTTGCTGAAACAGAAAAAATGGCCTTCTCAATCAACATGAATTTTGTTAAACCTGCAAAGAAAGAAGATTAATTCAAATTGGATATGTTCAAATCAGAAAGGTCTATTTATCCAAAAGTAGGAGAGGATTTGTTGGATTTTTTGCTAAGGCAAAGAGAGGACGAAGAATATGTGGCTATATGCCCTCGACGCAGTGCGCTGTTTGATATCTCAGCTGCCAAGGCTTTCAAATCATATAAAAAGAATAGAGAGTATGTTTATCAAGAGGAATTAAGACAAGCTCGATTAACGACCAAAATCCACAAGGGGTGTCAAGTCGGACCAGAGTTCCTCAATCAAATGTGTCGAATAACAGATGGATACAAAACAATGCTCCAAACTACTCCAGGAATTACAATTTTAATGTTCCTAGAGGAGGTTTTGGGAATTGGGCTGGAGGCCAGAAAAGATGTGATTTTCCACGAAGGGCAAGTAAAAAAGGAGGTGGTCGAGCCAGGTCTCGACGCAGATTTTAGGAAAGAGCTCCATTCATTTCAAGAGTTATAGCTCAAGCGCAAAAGGCTTGTGTTGAGACACAAGTGCCATATGCAGAATTGAGCAAGGAAAGTAAGCCGCCTCAAGGACAAGGACAGAAAGGAAAAAAGTATCCTTGGTGGAAGGTCAATAAGTGAAAGGTGAGTCGGAAGAAGCTTCATTAACCAAGTCGATCCTTAAGGGAAAGGAAGAAGAAGAGGCATTGACAGAAGACTTCAATTCTGATTTTGAGGATGATTTGGATGTGATGTTTGGAGAAACTGGTTTTGGGTATATTGCTACTATTTCTATTCTCTCTTACGACTTCCAAGGCAATCCTAAAGGGTCTTGGAATTGTCTCGAAGGAGATTGTGATGTCCTCATCCCAGGAGATGAATGCCGATTTGTTGAAAATGGTATGATTAAGGAAAAATTATTTGAAAGATCTGATGAGATCATTAAGGGTCATCTTTGATGATTGCATATTAAAGTAAAGGTTGAATGATTAGTAATCAATCATATATTAGTTGATGGAAGAGCAGCAATTAATCTATTGCCAGAGAGCATGTTACCTCTGTTCTAAAAAATAGTCAAAGATCTGATTAAAATGAACTTGGTTGTTATTGGATTTAATGGTAAATCAACAATAATCGTTTGAATGATCCCACTAAGGGTTAAGGTAGGAAGTGTCGAAAGACTCACAGTGTTCATTGTGGCGCCTACCAAGGCAACTTTCAACATGTTGCTAGAAAGAGACTGGATCCATGGAGTAGGGGCAATTCCTTCGACATTGCATCAAAAGTTGGTGCTTTAAGATGAGGATAGAAGGATTAAGGAAATTGAAGCTGATGATAGCTCGTGCTATGTCGAACAAACAAATGTCAGCTTCAAAGAATATCATACTAGTGTTCGACCACTAGATATTGATATGATCACCTTTGATCTCTCTTATAAAAAATTTCTATGTCGGGACCCATGGTATGAAGTTGGTCCCTAAGGCCAAGAAAAACTTGGCCACAATATCCACTTATTAGATGGATGCAACGAGCTACTAGGCTCGACTTTCAGCCTATATGGCTGAGAAAAGGAGTGCATAGGAGAATGTACACTGGATTGTATATATGACCTCGACCCTTTAGGGTTTGAAAGGTCAGATTAGTTTATCAAGATTTGCACAATAAAAAAGTTGAAGTACAAAATTCTCTCGACGAGGTCGAGATTGGTGGGAAACGTCGAATAACTTGCATTAGCCAAAGCTTAGATCCTGAATTCATGAAAGAACAAATAAAAGTCTTGAAGAGATTTCAAGATTGTTTCGCTTGGCAATATGAGAAAATGTCTGGTCTGGATAGATCTCTGGTTGAGCATAAACTTTCTCTAATTGAAAACGCTCAACCCATTAAAGCTGGGTTCATCTGCACAGTCAGGTATGCCAAATGAATTGCTAATATTGTTCCTGTTATTAAGAAAAATGGGAAATTAAGAGTATGTATTAATTTAAGGGATTTGAACAAAGCTACACCAAAAGATGAATATCACATGCCAATTGCAGAGATGTTGATCGACTCTACTGCGGGAAGTAAACTTCTGAACTTCATGGATGGATATTCAGGATATAATCATATTTTTATATCCCAAGAAGATGTGTCAAAGACAGCCTTTCGATGTCCTAGAGCCATTGGCACTTATGAATGGCTAGTTATGCCATTTGGGTTTAAAAATACTGGGGCTAACTACCAAAGAGCTATGAACTTGATCTTCCATGATTTTATCGGTAAGTTTATAAAATTTACATTGATGATGTGGTAATTAAATCAGAGTCAAAACAAGCTCATTTATGTAATCTAGAAATGGTTTTTAAGCAAATGAGGCATCATCGACTCAAGATGAACCCACTAAAATGTGCTTTTAGTGTATCTGTACAAAATTTTCTGGGATTCCTTATGCAGAAAAAGGGTGTAGCCATCCACACTAATAAATGTCAGGATATTTTCGAGTCCCCCTCCCAAGAGCAAGAAAGAACTTCAATCTTTTTTAAGTAAAATATTTTTTTTGACACTTCATTTTAAATTTATCTGCAAAAAACAAAGATATTTACTCCTCTATTGAAATTGAAGTAGGGGAAAGAATTCAAATAGGAGAAAGAACATCAGGAAGCTTTCAACCAAATAAAGAAGTATTTGATTTAACCACCAATCTTGGCACCGATCAAACGAGATTGACCACTAAAATTATATATTGCTACATCAGATACAACTTTAGGGAGCATGCTAGCCCAAGAAGACAAAAATGAAAATGAGAAAGTAGTTTACTATCTGAATCGAATGTTAATTGATGTAGAAACTAGATTTAGTGCAGTCAAAAAACTTTGTTTATCCCTTTATTTCTCTTGTACTAAACTTAAAAGTTATTTAATTAGAAGGAATGTTTATGTTATATCAAAATTTGATGTTATCAAATACATATTTTCTTACCCAATACTAAGGGAGAAAATTGGCAAATTGATGTTAGGATTAATCGAATATTTTTTGTTTTATATCCCTTCCAAGATTGTCAAAAGGCAAGTGATTGCTGATTTCTTAGCAGATCATCCTTGTGTCGAGATTGATAAACAAACCAAAATTAGGTATCTTGAGCTCAAACCTTGGAGGTTATTTTTTGATGGGTCGAAACATCAAAACAGAGTAGGAGTAGGAAAAATCTTAATCACCCATGATGATAGTTTGACCAAATTTATATTTCGATTGGAGTCAGGATTATCAAACAATAAAGCAGAGTATGAGACTTTAGTTATTGGCCTAGAGCTTTTAATTGAGAAAGGAGCTAGAACAGTCGAAATACTAGGAGATTCATAATTAGTGATTCAACAATTAGCCAGAAACTATCGAGTTATTAGTAAGAATTTGGCCAAGTATTTTGTAGTAGCCGTTCGACTCTTGGCTGAGTTTGACTCGGTTTTGATTAAGCACATATTTAGAGAGTAGAATCAAGATTCTAAAGTTAGCTCAGATTGCTTCTGGCTATAAAATATCTCCTAAATTGATAAAAGAGTTTAGTGAAATTAAAACCAATTTAACTCCTTTAGAAGTAAGAGGAGTTTGTTGTGCAAACACTCTAGATCCAAATGATTGGAGGTATAAGATTGTCGACTTTCTCAAAATTCCTAATCAAAGAAAAAAAAATAAGTATTAAGCATTATGTTTTGTATTGGTTTGAAGTGAGCTTTTCATGAAAAGTGTCGATGGTTCTTTACTCCAATACTTGAGTATGCAAGATGCATATTAGCTATGGCTGAGGTGCATGAAGGAATTTGTAGCACTCATCAAGCGGGTCGAAAAATACATTGGACCTTGCGTCGACAAGAACTGTATTGGCCTTCAATGATGAAAGATTGTATCGACTTTACTCAACATTGTGATCAATTCCAAATACATGCACAAGTCCAGAGAGTCCCTGCCACCGATTTACATACTATAATTAAATCATGGCGATTTAGAGGATGAGTTCTTGACTTAATAGGAATGATTCATCCCCCTTCGACTAAGGGGCATAAATTCATCTTGGTTGCGGTTGATTACTTTACTAAGTGGGTGGAAGTTGAGCTCATAAAAGAGGTCACACAAGCTAAAATAATTGATTTTATTAAAGAGTTGATTATTCATAGATTTGGCATTCCTTAAACTGTGACTATAGACCAAAGAACTATGTTCACAGGTCGACAAGTCAAAGGATATATTGAGTCGGGAGGAATTAAACTTATATATTTGACTCCGTATTATTGATGCGTGAGCATCTTTTCTATATTTTTCTAGTGAATTTGCATTTGAATTATTAAGTTTAATCAAGATTTAATTACTTTTAGCCACTATGAATACTACTTTGAGTTGTTTACAATTTCTGTTTATTTCAGGTAGCATTCGGATAGATTTGATAGAGTTTGTGTAGAAGAAAAGGAAGAAAGTTGATGATATTGTCAATCCTGACCTCTTTGTACTCCAACGGGTATAACTTGAGCTACAGAGGTCAAATTAATGCGGTTTTAGTGGCATCGAAAATCTAACTTTCAGAGCTTTTCAACAATATATAATAGTATACACTTCTCTCCCAGATTGTACGGCCTTGGTGGCACCAAACTTGGGATTCTCCAAGTTTGGCGCCATGATCATCACAAAGCTTCCCATGCGTACTGCCTTGGTGGCGCCAAACTTGGGATTCTCCCAAGTTTGGCGCTAGGATGAAGAAACAATTGAAAATCGCAAGCGGAAGGAATGGCGCTAAACTTGGCCCAGCCTAAGTTTGGCGCCAGGTTCAGCAATTTGGGGTGGTCCCCACTTCTCCAAGAAGCCAGCACGCAATCTTTTATTAATTTTGATTAAACTTTTATTTTATTTATAAATAGGAAAATATATTTTTTTTTTAGAAAATATATTTTTACATTAATTAGGATTAGATATAAAAGGGAAAAGAATCAGCCCTTCGGGCTTCTCTGATCTCTTCTCTTCTCTTACCTCATTCCGCAATTTACAGTTTTTCTGAATCCTAGTTTTCTCTCTGAACCATGAGCAACTAAACTTTCACTGTTAAGGTTAGGAACTCTATTTATTCTATGGATTAATACTATTACTTTTCTATTTTAATTCATGTATTGATTTCAATTTCAAGAATTGTTTTTGTTCTTTATCTTATGAATCTGGGTGGAATGGAAGTATGATCCTTATTCTATTTGAGTTCTTATATAACTTGGAAAAGCTCTTTACTTGAACAACAAATTGAAAATAATTTCTTCTAAATCTCTAATTATCTGGACTTAACGGGATACATGACATATAATCCTCTTATATTTGGGTAATTAGAATTTATGTGACATATAAACTAGAATTGAACTTAACCCTCTAATTGGAATCAAGTGACCAAGGAATTGACGGTTGATGAATGTTAGAGGAGACTAAAAATATCTAAGAAATTAGGGTTTAATCACATATAGTTTGCCATGAATTGAATCTTGCATGATTAAAATAGTTAGTAAGAAAAGTTAATCCAGAAGATAAATATCTCTGAAACCTTAACTGTTTTTTCCCATATTATTCACACCAATTTACTGCTTATTTTCTGATTTTCTGAATTTATTGTTTGATGCAATTGAACTCTCAACACTCTTTTTTGTTTGTCTAACTAAGTAAATCACACAATCATTGTTGCTTAGTCCATCAATCCTCGTGGGATCGACCCTCATTCACTTGAGGTACTACTTGGTACGAGCGGGTGCACTTGCCGGTTAGTTTGTGGGTTATAAATTCCGCACTAATTATGCATAAGCAAATGGCCAAGTCGAAGTTGTTAATAAAACTTTAATTAGTTTGATTAAGAAACATATAAGAAGATAGCCTCGGAATTGGCATAATACTTTAAGTAAAGTATTATAGGCATATAGGTGTTCCCCTCGAGAGGTCATAGGTTCGACTCCCTATGAGTTGGTATACGGTTACAAGGCAGTATTACCAATTGAAATAAATTTGCAAACAGTCAGAGTGACAAAACAGAATGATTTACCTGTTGAACAATATTGGCCGAGTATGATTGATGAATTAGACCAATTAAACCAATCTCGACTAATGGCTCTTAATCGAATGGTGAGACAAAAAGACAGTATCGATAAGTCATACAATAGAAAAATAAAGAAAAAAGCATTTATGGTCGGTGACTTGGTATTAAAGTTAGTTCTCCCTACTGAGCAAGTTAAAGGAAAATGGCCTCTCTTATGGGAAGGTCCTTTTAGAGTCGAAAAAATATTTAATGGCAACGCTTATGAATTGAGAGATATAACAACTGCTCAACAAATAGGGCATGTAAATGGTAAATATCTTAAGTTATCTTATTGTCATTAAACAAAAGATAGGGAATGTGCATACATAGAAAATTCATAGTCAAAAGTATCAACTAAAATACAATAAATTAAAACAAGGTTCTAAATTTAATCTTAAGGTCCTCCTGCTTTCGACCCAGAGCGGCAGAAGCTTCGACAGTTTTGTCTTTTGCCTTGATGGTCTGATTAACAGTTCCGACAAAAGCAGTGCGACTCGAAGTCTTAGATGCACGGACTTAACCTATTTTCTGAAGTAATTGATTGAGTGTTGTATTTGTCGCCTCGACCTTTGCTTTGCTTGATCTTAGTTCAGCCAACTCCTTTTCTATAATTTCAACTTTAGTGGCCATAATCTTTTCCTTGGATTAACTTTTTGATAGGACTTCTTCAATTTGAGACTTGGCTGTTTCACATTTCTTTAACTGTTTATCATGAATAGTCAAAGTCTCGATTGTTGTGTTAAAGTTCTTCTCAATAGATTCGATTTTGGAGATATGGTAATAAATATCTTCCATAAAGGTCTCCAAAGATGTTAAGGCATTGGTCGAGATTTTCTGATTCTGGAAGTTGAAGGCTGCCAATAATCAAGCCTTCAGGTCAACATTATTGTTAATCTCTTCCAAGGGATGGTTGAGACAATCAAGAACAATGTAGACCCTTTCAACAACCGAATGGTCGGGGCCTGATGGAAGTTGTGGCTCAGGAGAGGTGATTCCTTCTTTGCGAGTCGGAATGATTTTTCCGATTCTTGTACTGAAGGGGCGACTTCAGGTTCTTAACCAGAAGAAGATAAGACTGTTGTTCCTTCGGAGGAGTATACTTGTTGAGCCTCTAAGAGGATGTTGGCAAGGTCAAAATAAAAATTATCAAAATTCAAGTCTTCAGCTTCAGGAGTAGGGACATTGATAAGAGACTCGACATTAGTTGGATTTTGGGTAGAAAAGATGGTCGAAGTTACTGCAACTGAGGTCAAAACAGAAGCAGATTCTTGCTGGGTCTCTGCATTGGTCTAAAGAGGCATATAACTTGCCTAGGGAAAATAACAAAGTATTACGTGAAGTAAGAATATGAATATAATAAAAGAGAAGAGAAAGGCAAGTGTGATTACCATTGGGGAGTCAGTCGAAGCTTGAGAAGCGGTAGTCGACGGTGTAGTTTGAATTGGACTTAAGAAAGGAAGGGAGGTAGTCACTTTTGAAAGAGGTTGAGTAACTTCAGGTTCGACACCTGAGGGGTCGACACCTGGCTCGGAGTAGCTTTGTATTTCAACTTGAGATTTAGAGCTATGCCTTGTAGGATTCGACCGGAAGATAAGGTGAATATATTATTAAAATATGCATAATATATAAGTCAATTATTAAAGATGAAGTGCGCGAAAGATACCTTGACATGAGGAACTGGATCAGATTTTTGTACCTTCTTAGGTTTATTCCCATGAGGATGTTGACAGCTCCGCACTTCTTTGAAGTAACGGTAGCCTCGCTTGACCATCCTCTACCCTGATCCCGTTTGGATTTTGTTTTCTTAGGAATGGTTTCTCATCCGACTCCTTGTTTTCTTCGACTGGTTTAGGGTCAGGAGCAACATCCGCCACTGTTGGTCAAGCAGCTGAAACATAAAAAAAAGTATAAGAGGAGTAAGGACTTAAAAAGTTTTCAAGCATTTAGGAAAACATAGTACCTAGAGGATATCTATCAATCCTTGTCCGACCATGAATTTTATCTCTAGCGCCTGGGTAATAGATGGCACCAGTTGTGTTCATGCATAAGGTACAAGGATCCTTCTTTCGAAGTCGATAATCCACTTCCAAGGCTCCTTTAGGAGGGTCAGGTAGTCGATCAGCAAGGCCAAAAGGGGACATTAGAAAAAAGAAGGAAATTTAAATTTTTTCATAAAGTAATTTTTCTGAATAAAAGGGTCTCGAGATGAGGCTTTAAAGTAACAATCAAGACATCTATGAAAATGTGCTTCTTTTTTCTTTTCCCATTACCTCAGAGGCCTCGATGAACACATACCTTACGTTCCTAAAATTTCATTTTACCTTATAATATTTTTTAAAGGCAATGATTTCGTCGATGTGCTTATCTTTTGTTTTCTTCGACGAAACAACAGTCTGTGCAGAAAGAAGAACCAAGTTAGAAAGTGCTTGCTCAATTGAAGGAAAATGAGAGGGATAATAATTTGACCACTATTTATGGAAATCAGGTGTCAAAAGAAAGCAAAATTTAATGCCATATCTCTAATACTGGGAAGTCACTCTCTGGTAGTTCAGGTCCAAAATTTAGTCGAACTCCTTGAGATCCGACACCTCATAATGAATTATTTGAGCTTCGGCTTCGAGTGAGAGTGGAAAAAGTAGTGCTTGTGCAAGACCAAATTGCCTCGACACAAATTGTGGGGAGTAGGTGACAAGTTTCTTTTTAAGAACTATAGTCAACTCATGAGGAAATCCTATTGGAAATATTTGAGAAGTTAAAGTTGTCGACCACAGTTCATCAAGAACTTCTTGATTTTCGGGTTTGAGACTAGTAAGGGAATGGAGGTAACCCACAATACTTTTTCGACAAGTTAGGGGATTGGGATGATATGAGGAGTCTTCGTTATTCTTGATATTAAGGAAGAGTTTAATGAAATGATAAAAAGCATCAATGGAGGATATACCCTTTGGCTTCGACCATGAAAGAGAAGACAGTCGAATACCTTCAAGTAGAATTTTAGGGAATTCAGAAGGAGCAGTAAACTTAGGCTCAAACAAAGATTTCAGCCACAAGTTGACAATCCAAAGGGGAGCAAAAGGATTGGTCGATGATTTACCCCGTCACATTTCACTAACCACCTAGAAAAGTGTCTCGTATAACTGACCCAAAATAAGAGAGAGAAGGTTGATGTATTTTTTATGATGGAACATGATAGCTAATGGGAGTAATTGCTTTTTTGAATTTGGATCGATTTTGGGAAAAAAAATAAAAGCATTGAACCATAAAAGGAGAAAGGTAACATGCTCACTGTCAATAACAGGATCACCCTCGGAACCCATATTATTCTTAATAAAACCCGACATAGAAGTCGAGTCGAAGTTGATATCGAAGATGTCTTTAAGACATGAAGTTGTCCAGCAGACATCTTCCTCATCAGGAGATAAACCAATTAGGCTAAAATCTCCATTAAGGTCAGACCCATCATTCCATATGAAAAATCAAAGTTATTTGTGGTTGGATGCCAAAAATATAAACTAGCACCAAGAAGTGGGGCAGTGTAAGACAAATCATAAGTAGCCATTCGAAGGGTAGATACTATGCCCAAAGACCTTCGCACAGGTTTGTAGGTTGGAGAAAGTCTCGATAGCCATGTCAAAAATAAGGAACTCAACTCTTTAGGTGGTGTAGTCTTAAAAACTCGACTAGCAAAATATTTGTCTTTAACGTTCTTGCAAAAAATCAAGGGGAGACGAAAAGAAAGAAGAAATTGACTCGACTTGCTCTTGGGTAGAGATAGACCCTAAATATGAATACAAAACGTTGAAGATTTTGAATGGAAGTAGTACCTGACTCTTCCATAGAACGGTGGTCTCTACATAAGGGTTTGGAGCTCTTAGGATTCCATTATCATTATAAAACTGTGATACATTTGTCACCAAAAAAGAAAGATCCAGGACGTGAACATTGTCGTCATCTTCTTCTCGTGAAGAAGAACTAGGGGTGACGGGAGCCCCACCTGGAGAAGTGGCTACAGCAGTGGAGGCAAAGGCAGGAAGAGAAGAAGATATAGTAGCACCTACAGTGGAGGCGGTGACAAGAACGATAGTGATAGTAGTCGCTGCAATGGTGGTGGAAGAAGATGATACAGCCGTAATGGCTGGAGTACTACTGGAGTGAAGATCGGATTGAGAATCCATGAAAGTGAAATTTTCTAATAATGAAAATGTTGCAGAGAAGATGAAAAATTTTGAAACAAGAAGAAAGAAAATGATGAATAAGGATGATTTGAGGAACACGAAGAGGTTTTAAATGATAAAGGCCCATTAAAACCCATTGAGAACGTTGCGTATTCCTAAGAAACGCGCGAACCGTTTCATTCTCGTAACTGACTTTTCAAAAATTTTAAAATTTAAAAAGACACGTGATTGACATAGAATTAGATAAAACTTATCATTTCAAATTTTGAAAAGATAAGTTTTAAGGGGCAATTTGTTGGTATAAATTTCAACCCATAAAGATTCGATTCATAGGGAGTCGAGATTTAACTAAAATGATTGTCACTTACTCACTTAGTTATGAAAATCCTCTTCCGACTACGGAAACAAAGGATGCTTGAGATCGAGGGATTGGTTGGTTCAGAGTAAGTCGAGCATCCATCAGAGTCGACACTACGTAATTAAATACAAACACGATGCAAGAACGTGGGGTTTGAAAGACAAGATAAGATAGACGTAATGATAATATACGAAGAAGATTCTTCAAAATCAAGGTAAGATCATGGCCTGAGAAAAAGAAGGAACCAAGGTAGTGGTAAAAAAATTCTTTAGAAGCAGGTCTACCTTTAAGGTCTATAAATAAAAAAAATCTAGAAGAGAAAAGGGGGACTTCAATCAATAATACTAGATCATCGCATAAACTCATAAATTTTCTCAGGGACGCAATAGAAAAGCATGAAGCACAAGTGCATGTGCATGTAAGTGTCAGAAGTCATTCTCTAATTTATTTTCTTTTGTTTTATGTTTAATCTATTTTCATTATTCCTTTATATGTTGTGTTGTTATGTTATTTGCTTTGCAACTCAAATTTTACATTTTTATTTATTTAAAACTTTTTTTTATTTATTTATGTGTTCATTTTACTTTGTTCATCATAAATTTGTTACTAGTAATTTCGAGGCAAGTTATTTTGACACTATTACTAAGTCATTTTCGGGTTGAGCTCATACTTTTTTTCAGAGGAGTCGTATCTGATCCCCAAATTAAAACCTTGATACAAACTCGATTCGATATCCTGTCGAAAAGTACCAAAAATCGAGTGAAACAATCACAAATTCTACCAAAAATAAGTGAAATTTCACTTTAAAAGTTATTATCTACATGACAATCTTTTATAAATAGATACATTACCGTAGTTAACGGTTTATATAACCACCACCGTTAAATTTTACATAATAAATTAATAGAAGAACATTATATATCTAGTATTTGCTATCATAGAAGTCAAAAATATATATTTTTTTTAAAAAACTAATTAATT
>NC_029788.2:21074269-21074624 GCF_000816755.2 Arachis ipaensis
TAAGACGCGGGTTCGAGTCACATATTTTTCCAAATTTTTAGTCAATGAGTAATAGCTCAAATGGCATAGTAAAAAAATAGATAATATTTATATAAAATTAAGGACTAAATTTATAAGCTAGTTGTTGACAATTATTTCAATGTCGTTCGATACAACGTCACCTTCCATAAAACATTTTTTGTGTTCCAAAATTAACGTTTTTCATTTTCTAGACATAATTGAGGTGTCAAGAGGTAGGAAGGGAAATTTGACCAGGTGCACTATATATATATATATATATGAAAAATCAACTGTGACTCTTCTCTTTTCGTTTTCTATGTGACGGTGCATTGATAAATATAAAGGGTATATACTT
>NC_029788.2:21074655-21075215 GCF_000816755.2 Arachis ipaensis
TAATAATTTTATTAAAATTAAAAAGAAAATAACTCAAATCATATATATGTGAAAGCTTGTACAAATACTTCTATTTGTGAGAGGAGTGGTTAATTGTATAAGTTTTAGGTCATGAAATCTTATGATTAACATTAGTCAAAATTAAACATAAAATTATATGTAATTTTTTAAATTGATTGTTTGATTTTTAAATATCTTTTAACATTAACCCTACATCTATAAGCATGAGTGAAAATCAAAGAAAATACTCATGCGGCAATCAAGTGTACACATCAAATGAATAAAAAAAATACAGCACAATACATAGTGCCCTCCAATTTAACAAAGCCTATATGTACTAAATATATAGATCAATCAATTTTTTAGTGCAACCTTTTGTGAGAAAGAAAAAACCCTGCTATTAGATTAATAGATTCAAAAAGTATATGTATCATTGATTATCTCTACAAAATTTATGGTAACGGAAAAGCATTTGATATAGTTTTGATATAATTCATAATCAACGCACATAATAAATATTTAAAAAATTCAATTAGAGAATTATTTTTCTTAGCTAATAT
>NC_029788.2:21075304-21078406 GCF_000816755.2 Arachis ipaensis
TCATTATAAAAAAAATTTATATAATTATTTAATTATAGTTGAATAAATTAGTTTAATTGGTGCTCCAATAGTTGAATTAATGATTCAATAATAAAGTATTTTGACTAGATGAATTATCGTTTTAATTCTAATAATTATGTTAAGATGATGAAATTATAATTAGAAAATAAAAATAAAGAGTAAAGTGTTGTTTTTTCCCTAACGTTTGAGATAAATCTCAAAGTTATTCTTAATGTTTCAATCGTCTTATTTAAATCTTAACGTTTTAAAATTGGCTCAATGTTGTTCTGCCGTTAACAGATTTCTAACGACAGGTCAATTTTGAAATGGTAGAAACTTAAATAAAACGATTGAAATGTTAGAGACAATTTTAAAATTTATCCCAAACATTAAAGACAAAAACAATACTTTATTCAAAAATAAAATATTGAGGAGGGATTATATTCTTCTGTCAGGAAACATGTGGGGGTTAGGTTTGTAGAGGTCATTAACTCATGCAGGCATGCAGGTTTGAACAAAGACTCCATTCTCTTTATTCAAGAGATTTGGGGGGACAACAAAATAATATCCCAAATTTACTCACTTGCATTTGATAGCTCTTTGTAAAAGAAGCTCCATTTAAGATAGTGAAAGAACCTTTTGTGTTTTTATGTTCAGGTCAAATTCTTTGATTTCGGACTTGTTGATTGTTTTTATTAATTAATTACATGTTTGGTTCTGCTAACCAAGCATAAGATTGAATAGAAATGATTAAGAATTACTTTGCAGCCAATAGACAAACTTTTGATGGGGTCCTAGTTATTTATGTTAAAGTGATAGATCAAAATTGAGAGCTTGATCGAAGTGCTGGCGAACAAGTCCTTCGTACTCTCCCGGCTGATTTTGTGGAGGAAGGTTGTAGAAATCTCGGTTCTCTGAGCGCTTAGTTTATTATCAAAAAGTCGTCGTTGCCACTTTCCGACTCTATCACCTTCCTTCCGAGAAGGAGTCCGCTCATGGTAGAAGTCCTTTCCTTTGTGGCCTCAGGTCACCGAACTAATATAACAGGGGATTGAATACCATTAAAGAACACCACTAGCTTTAGAGCTTTCATTCCCATTGGACCCTTGATAAACCACCTTGAAGAAGCAAAAGCAGTTGCCGCTTCTGATCGAGAACGGGAAGTTTTTGCGATTCAGTTCACCAGAAGAAACCGCCATTTCAAAACTGCATAGAAACCGTTGAACCGTCCGGTCGAACCGGGACCCGGACGGTTTATATGAAACGTCGCTGTTTTGTGCTTTCGTTTGAAAAAAAAGAATCTGATTCCTTCCTTGTTCCAGCGACCCAGCCCCTTTCCCTTTTCTTTCCTTCACAATTCAGAACCTTGCACTGCCCTCAACCAAAAAACCCCTAGCCAACTAGCCTCCACTGCCGCCCCAAAGAGTGGGACACTGCTGCCGTCCGTCGCACTCAGGAGCTTCCCTGTTCGCTCTCACCGATCGCAGCTTCTTCCTCGAGGTCAGCTCGGCGTTCGTCGTCTTCCGTCTGCTAAGCCGCGTTCTTCATCTTCGTCTTCTTCCTTTCAATCTCTCTGATATGTTCTACCCAAATAGAGCCTTAATTTGATTGTGTATGATTAAACCTTGTTACTTTATGAAAGAATCAACTACTTAACATTCTGGAGTCTTAATTTTCTTGTACCAGAGACAATTTTTTATATATGCCCAATATAATTTTCTTTGCTTTTGTGATTCTGTTTTCTTCTATGAATCAATGTTTATTTGAAGGTAGCTTGTTAGGTTCTCTATTTTGTTTGATTGTGATGTATTTTACTTGGTGTTAGTATTTTGTGATACTATGGAACAGAACAGAATGTATCAGATTGAGCTGAAAGTAGGGTTATATTTGGAAGATGGAATAATCATTCATGTTTGGATGTTTGTATTAGAGGTAGCCAAAAATTAATTTTGATTTATTGATGCCCACAGGTTTTGAAGTTATCATGTGCTCTGGCACTTGTGTAATTTGATGATTGCCTGTTACTGCTACTTTGAATGTTCATTTCAGCGTGTGATACTTCTATTTGGGTTTAGGGTTGACATTTGAATTAGGTTTTCTTGTCTTTTCTTTTTTAGAAACACAAATGTCAGAAAATGACTGACCTATATGGATTCTACCTATGATTGCTGGAAATTGTTGAAAATAACTGCAATTGAACTTTGTGTTGAAATGATTATATTATATTCTTTTAACTTTTAAGTTTATCTGTCAATTGTGGCGATGGTTAGCCTTTATGTTCGTGAATTTGAACTTGATGGATGATTATATAATGTACTTCTTGGTAGTAACACTTTTGTTTATTGAACAAAATTGAACTGATCACTGATTATCTATATTTCACTCATTTAGTATATATTAGTTGAATGAGTCAGTTTATTTTAGAATTTGAGGGAGCTAAAATTTGATAATGATATATCACAAAATAGAATTCATTTGAGAATTTGAGATATAATAATAACAAAAATTTTGTAACAGTTCTTGTCATGAGTTTCACAAAAAATATTGTTGTATATTGTGCTTTATAAGAATTGTTAGGTTTACTATATGGATTCTCATGAATATCATAGCTAGCTACCCAAAGATTTAGTAATTGCTTATTCATCATCATCTCATACATGATACATGTTCTAATTTTCCCTTCTATAAATGTGTATATGGTTGCTTTCATAAACAGGAAGAGAAAGGTCCCCAAATTTGATATATAAATTTTATTATAAAAGAATTTTTTTGTTAGATTACGGTTGAACCAATTAAACTAATAAATCAATAACTAAAACGGTTCGATGACCGGTCTAATTTTTAGAACCTTACCTAACAGATATTTTTGTAGTGAACAAGTTGGCTTATAAAACGTAAAATCATCGTTTTAAGAATACAACATCACATTTCATTTTCCCAATAAACAAGAAGTTTAACAATGAAAATGAAAAGTTAAAATGAAATTCACTAAATAATTAAAAGAAATAATTATTAAATACTATTATTATCTATACATTTTTTAATATTAATAAATTTATCTATAAATAAATAAAATTAATTTTATATTCATAAAAAATTGAA
>NC_029788.2:21078487-21088235 GCF_000816755.2 Arachis ipaensis
TTTTGTCACACGTAAATAATTTTATTTATACACAAATAGATTTATCAGTATTTTAAGTTTTTATATATGAAAATAATGGTTTACTCAATAAATAAACAGTCAATAAATTTTTACTTGCCTAGCTTCAATCCCTTTCTCCTATTGCACGCGGAAATTTGATTATCATTTTCACATTGTTCTAATAAATAATAATGATCCCCACACATATACAAGTCAAAGTTCTGAAAATTCAAATATCTGTCTTTCTCTATTATTGGAACTATGGAATTAAATTATTAAGTTATAACTTGTAACTAGCTACACCTGATTGGAACCTTATTCTAAATTCCTCACTCTTTTTCTTTTAGGTGATTGAAAAATAGTTCATTTTTAGATTCTATTTATTAATTAAAGGATGTCACGTTCTTTATTAATTAAATAAAGAGTTAAGTATGATTTTGGTCCCTAAAGTTTAGCGCCAGAATCGAAACCGTCCCTCATCTAATTTTCAATTTAAAATCGTCTTTAACGTTTTTTTTCGTATTAAAATCGTCATTTTTAATAATTTTTTTATATTATTCCTAAACTACCCCCTATTTTAATAAAAAAGTTATAAAATTTAAAAACATAAAAAAAAAAACGTGTTGCATCTCTTCGCCCAACCCTCACCGTCGCGCCAGCCACCCACGTCAGAGGAGAGAGATCGGACAGAGAGAGACGCGAAGAGGGAGAAGGACTTGTGCTGCTGCTTCTTGCTGCCTCGCCGCTGAGGGAAGCCAGCGACACCGTCGCCGCTGCTCCTCGCCGCCTCGCCACTGCTCCTCACCGCTTCGCCGCTTCAGCTTCTTGCTTCGATCTCTGTTTCTGCTTCGTCTTCTACTTCTTCTGGGTTTGCTTGAGTTTGAGTTTTGTGTTTGTTTTTCTGAGTTTGAATTCTGGATTCTGAGTTATGGGTTCTGATGATGATGATGATTTTCTGAGTTGAGTTCTTATTTTTTTGAGTTTGAATTCTGGGGTTGTTTTTCTAAATTTGAGTTCTAGATATGAGTTCAGATGAGGATGACAATGATGATGTTGATTTTCTGAGTTTTGGTTGGTGTGATGCAGATGGTGATGGAGTAGCAGTGGGTGGGGGGGGGGGGGATGGTGGTGGGTTTTGGTTCTGAGTTCTTATGATTCCATTATCCATGGTGGTGGTGGTGGTGGTGGTGGTGTTGGTGGTGGTGGAGGAGGTAATTGTGCTATAGTGGTGAGGGTATTTTTGTCCGAAAAAAATTAAAAGGACGATTTTAATACGAAAAAAAACGTTAAGGACGATTTTAAACCGAAAATTAGAAGAGGGACGATTTCGATTCTGGCGAAAAACTTTTGGGACCAAAACCATACTTAACCCTTAAATAAATAACAAAAATTTACTCTAGGATTTTTTTTAAGTTTAATTACCTTATTAGTCCTTATAATTTTATCAAATTTTTAATTAGATCTCTATATTTTTTTCTTTTAATTGAGTCTCTAAATTAATATTTTTTTTAATTAAGTTCCTACAGTAACAAAAACATTTGATTTAACAGAATATTCACGGAATATTTCATTTTCAAATTGAAGATATCCTAACTTTTTCCTGAATTCTTAATTGTCACTCCTCTTTTATTTTCATAAAAACAAAATTAGAGTTAAACTCCAAAATGGTCCCTGAGATTGACGTCGTGCACTAAAATCGTCCCTGAGATTCCAATTGCACCAATTACGTCCCTGAGATTGAGAAAAGTCCACCATATTAGTCCCGGACACATTTTTCCTTAATGATGTGATGACATGGCTGGATGACGTGGACGGTAAGTGACACGTGTCACTCTATAATTTGGCCACGTGTAATGATATGATGATGTGCTGACTAGTGACACGTGGCATGCTAATGTAGATAGTTGTGCCACGTGTCGCAATAGTATTCGTCCACGTGTCATCCATTATGTCATCGTTGTAGATGCACCAAATTAGTCCCTTACTTTGTATTAAATGATTCATTTTAGTCCCTGAAATTGAATGTCGTGCACCAAACTAGTCCCTTCACCAATTTTTTCATTTTTTTTCTATAAATTCAAATTTCTCAATATTTTTGAATGCATTAATTTTAATTCTATTTTTTCACATGTTATTCAAATAAAAGTGCTTTTATAAAATATTTTTTCTCTTGCGAATACCCTAACCGTTGAATTGGAGTTGATGTGAAGGCATTTCAAGCACCTTTACTACTATCTCCGATCTCTTTCAGTGCTTTTATAAAATATTTTTTCTCTTGCGGATATCCCTAACCGACGTCTTGGAGTTGACATGAAGGCATTTCAAACTTCCCTCATTACCATCTCCGAACTCTTTCGTTTAGACTGCAGAGGTCGGAGATGATAGTGAGAGTGCTTGAAGTACCTTCAATCTAGCTTATTTATACATAACAAAAACGTGTATTTCATAAGAATAAAAAAATGTATATTTTAATTATTGATTTCTTGTTAAAAGCACATATTTTTTTATGAAAAAAAAATGTGTCCAATCAATCATATAATTATTTTTTTATAATAACATACTTATATATTACAAAATTTACCAATGTTAAATTATTAAAAAAAATTATATAATTAAAACTAAAATCTTAAAAATTTTTATGAAAGCATTTGTATTTAAACGATATATGAAAAAATAGAATTGAAATTAGTGCATCTAAGATATTGAAAATTTTAAATTTAAAAAAATGAGAAAAAATCGGTGAAGGGACTAATTTGGTGCACGACATTCAATTTCAGGGACTAAAATGAGTCACTTAATGTAAAGTGATGGACTAATTTGGTGCATCTACAACGATGACATAATGGATAACACGTGGCATAAACGGACACGTGGCCAAATAACATTGTGACACGTGGCACAACTATCCACATCAGCATGCCACATGTCACTGGTCACCACATCATCATATCATTACATGTGGCCAAATCATGGATTAACACGTGTCACTTACCGTCCACGTCATTAAGCCATGTCATCACGTCGTTAATGAAAAATGGGTCACGGACTAATATGGTGCACTTTTCTCAATCTCATGGACGATTTTAGTGCACGACGCCAATCTCAGGGACCATTTTGGTATTTAACTCGACAAAACTAGCTTTCTCACACTTAGACTAAAACCTTCTCCTTCACTCCATCCTTCTTCCCTTTGTTGAGCACACCATTGTCAGCCGAGTGTAATTTCACCACTAAAACATTGTTTGAGGGTGTCACTTTTCCGTTGTCATCCCACCATTGAAGGTATTTCTGCTGTTTCTAGGTAAGACAATGCTTATCCTTGTGATTCACTAAAATGTTTTTCTTATTTTTTGCATGTAGGTTTTCGAGAGATTTATCCTTTTCTATTTCATTTGAACTTCTTTTTTTTCTGAAAATGCTTGAATAGAGATTTATATTGTTGCATTTTTTGTTTATTCATATAGTTGTGAGAGATTCAGACTTCACCATTGAGATCCACCACAGTAAAAATTTTGTTGATACCAGACACAGATTAGAGTATTTAGGTCGACTAGTTGTGAACACAACAAGAGACACCGTCCAAATTCTATTGTGACTGGTATTGGTTGCTCATTTAATTTAGTGATGTGTTGAATAAACTATTAGTAATTGTCTTTTATTATTGCAGCTCCTGAAGCCAAAGACACATAAGGATCTAATGCTACTGCTGAAAATAGAGTTGGTGCTGCTGATGCTAATGTTCAATCTGGTGATGCTGCTGCATTGAATGGATCTGATGCTACTCCTACTCCTACACCAAATGAATTTATTGCTACTGAATCTAGGGTGGTTAGAAAAAGAAGCAAAGGAAAAACAATAAGGATGGGTAGAAGAAGGGGTAAAGGGAGGATTGTACCAGCATCTCAGCCAGCTCCCATCCCTGCACCACTATCTTAGTCACCAAACATTCTTGTACCAGCATCTCAGCCAGTTCCCATCACTGCACTACTATCTCAGCTACCAAATATTCATGTACCATTAGCTTAACCAGCTCTAATCACTGCACCACCATTTTAACCACCTATTCCAGCTGCACCAATATCTTAACATTTGCCTAAGGCCAAAGTATTTGGTATGAGAAAGAGTGGAAGACTCAAACTAAGAGTTAGGAAGACAACAAATTAGATACCTGAACAAATAGACCTCGTACTTAGGGGTGGCAACGGGGCGGGTAGGGGCGGGTTTTTGCTCTACCTGACCCCGCCCCGCCGTAGGAGTGGGTACCCGCGAGTTCGGGTGGTATTGCCATCCTACTCATACTTGATTAAGGCTTCAAACTCTTTAGGTTTTTTTTTTTAAAATATGTAATATTGTTGTGTAAAATTTTTTTATTATATCATGACCTGTGACACTGTTTTGTTTATAATATGGATCACTTTTGATGTTGTGCTGTTATGCGGATGGATCACTATTATTTTGTAACTATCTAGATCTCTTGAAATATATAATGCAAAAATACTTTTTATATACATTGGTCATAATTTAATTTTATTTTTGTTGTGACTATATATTGCTTTGTATCATATTTTTCATACATATTAAATAGCAAAAGAATAATATTTATTGGAAGAAATTAAACAACGAAAAATGTATCTTCATTGCATTCATAATAAACAATACATTTTCAATTTCACGAACTATTACATTCTCGTGATAGCCTAAATTACACAAAAAAATCATAATCTCTACACCCTTTTATATAAGACTACAACAATCAACACACCAAAAAACAATATCAACATAATTTGCATGTTGTTTTACTTTTTCATATTATCTTTTAATCTGCCAAGTTATTTTTGGACAGAATTTATCTCACTACATAACTTCTCCACACAAACATCTATTTGTTCAATCTCCACATTTAATTTCTTTAGGTCCACACTTAATTTATCTATCTTCCTTTCTTGTCTCTCGAATTCTCTAATCCTTTTAAAATCTTGCTATGAACCCATTAATCCATCATCACCAGAAAATTTTTTTTCTTTCTTCTTCAGCCCACTCAAAAAGCTTGCATCTCCTGTTAGGGCAAGAAATGAATCTTCTATTCGAATTTTTTGATATACTTAATTTCTAGAGAATGAGGGTGTCTTCACAAAAGTAAAGAATCTTCATTTCCTTTTGCTTCAATCATCCATTTTTCTATCTTCTTCATCGTCAATTCAATTAAAGAAATTACATTTTGACATTCTCCCACAAGCAACATATTTCTTTCTATGGCTTGTCACTACCAAAGAAGACATAACAACAACTGTCTTGCCATAAAAATAAAAATGTCTTCTCTTGATCAAGCTTTTGAAGCTAGAGATTCTTAAAGATAGTTGACTTAAATCCATGAGTGTTCACAATGTATGAGAAGTAAATAGAAGAAGAGAAAGATTAGGGAGAGGCGAGGAGAGTTAAAATCCTACTGAATATGTGTGATTTGTATAGGATAAATGATGAGTATAATAGTAAATTTACTATTTTTTAACGTTTTTTGTAAAGTTCGCTGTCATGATGAATCTAATTAACAAAAAATATTGTTTAGGAATTCAATTAAAAGAAAAAAAAATGTAAAGACTTAATTAAAAAGTTGACAAAATTATAGACACAAACAAAATTAATTAAATTTTTTTGTTTTTAGAATTTTATAAAAACAGGAGATTAAATTAAAATTAAAAAAAAGACAGCTTCCTTCACTAAGCAATTGAGTTTGTCTTGCCATATATGGTGCTACTTTGTTTTAGGACTTGAGATTGTTGACTCAATTTCTAACAATTGAAGATTATTGTGACAATAGTTCCGGTTTTTTTTTTTCCCCTTAACCTATAAGAATAGAACCACTACTGACACAAACCACAAAGACTAACTTTTTGTGGTGAGGCAAGCAGCTGAAAAATATTTTATTTTATCTTTGGATAAGTAAGCATGACTATTCAAATTCAGAGAGATCAGTAGATTACTCACAAAACAAGTACACATCAAGTTTTTTTTTTTTGGGCACTAAGTGGTAAGTACACAACTACACATCAAGTTTAGAAAGCTTATAGTCCATTCGGTTTCCTATTCATCTAGCCCCAAATCAAAATAACTTTCCCATATAAGATAGCATGCTTTCATTATCTTAGACTATATTAATTTTTAAATTTGATGTTACAACATACAATATTGTATTTTTAAAGTTTAATTATTATGTTAATCTTTGTAATTTTATCAAAATTTTAATTAGATTTTTATAATTTAAAAATGTGTAATTGAATTTCTATATTAAATACAAACTTTTAATTAGGTCTTTTATAAATATATTTTGTTAAATATAATTTTTTAAAAATATTCATTTTTATGTTCGACATCAAGGAATTACAAAATATTCTAAAAATAAATATTTTAGGATCAGTATGTTTTTTTCTGAGAAAAAGCTAGCAAGGATCCTGACAAATCTAACTGACATTTGTGCATGTCCTTTCGGGAGAAGATAATAGTACAGGTACACAACTATAATTGCAGTACAACACATTTAGATTTACAATTACAACTAAATTGGCATCTAGTCATCTACAATTACATTGGCACCCCAGAAAGTTCATGAAATCAAAGGATCAACAACAAAACTGGAATTACAAGTTCCAACCAAACTCATTTCTATCCTTAGATAATTAAACACATTATTATTCTCAGCTATTTTTCCTATTACTCTACAACTATTTCAAGTATTTGAGTAAGTCTGGGTCTTCTATATCTTCTGAGAAGCAAAGAAGAACATACAACACTTACAGAAGATAGAGCCATGCATGCACCAGCAACCCATGGTGGCAGCTTGATCCTCAGTGAAGGATACAAAGCCCCAGCAGCAACTGGTATAGCCACAACATTATACACCATTGCAAATACATAGTTCAACCGAATACGGGAGAAGGTCTTCCGGGAAAGATCGATGGCGGTGATCACGTCTTCCAGGTTGTTTCGCATCAACACGTAATCAGCAGCTTCTATTGCAATATCTGTTCCAGCCCCTATTGCCATACCAACATCAGCAGCAGCTAATGCAGGAGAGTCATTGATACCATCACCAACCATTGCTACTATGCTCCCGTCTTTTTGGAATGATTGAACAACATCAGCTTTTCCAGCAGGCATAACCTCTGCCCTAACATCTTGGATGCCAACCTGTCATACAAGACTTTTGTTATTCAAGGTTTGATTAATACATCAAGTTCTATCTTATATAATTTAAGTTACAAGACAGTTGGGCATGAATACTGGTTTTGCTTCAAACGCATCTTTTTATGATTCACAATGGAGAGCTCAATAATCTTGTACTAATTATTTATAGTTAGAAGTCATACAATTTCCTTCAATTATTACTATCATAGATATGATTTATAAATAAGAAAAATCAACTGTAGGCCTATTGAAACAAGGCCAGAACATAAGTCAAAGTATACTTCCCATTCATCAACTAATTCCAATTATGCTTGTCCACAATTACAGTTAAGTTTGTCCTGCCACACACACCAAAATTACTACGGGGGTGTGTTTCTGATTTTCAAAAAAGTCATTTTACAACTTGGTTTTTTATGGTTGAAAAAGCTTTAGACATATATCTTTAAATTTCAGATTGGTTATTTATACAAATACACTAGAACAATAGCCTTGAAAACACACTAGGAAAGTCGCCAAAATGCCAAGTTTTAAAGCAACATAAATAAAATCATATTAGAAGAGTATATACAGACCTCCTTGGCCACAGCGCGAGCAGTTCTCCGGTTATCTCCTGTAACCATAACAGGTCTGACACCCATTTTCTGGAGTCCTTCTATAACTACAGATGCTTCTCTCTTTAGTGGATCTGAAATCCCCAAGACTCCAATTACTATACCATCATATGCTACTAGTACCCCTGTCCTTGCACTTTCTTCCAGCTCTACCACAAAATTTTCCACTTCATCTGAGATATCTATGCCACTTTCTGCCATGAGCTTCCTGTTACCAACCTGTTGACAACAGACTGCCTCCAATAAGAAACTCTTGGGAAAGATGAAGAAAAGTAAACAATATTTAAAGATATGGACTGCAATGGTTAAAGAAACTACCAAAATAGGTTTCCCATCTATAAGGCATTGAACACCTTTTCCAGGAAGAGCAATGAAATCTGAGACATCAAAAAGCCACCCAGATTTCAACTCCTTGGCACCATTTTGGGCACCATTAGAAGCAGAAGAGTCATCAAAGAAATGAAAATGACGTGCATATTCTACTATTGCTTGTGCCAATGGATGTTCACTGCTAGCCTGAATCATAAAAATGAAATGAATTAATTTGAAATTTCTGGCAATTGAATATATATGAAGAAATGGAAAAGCTAAATAATTGATCTTCAAAAGATATAAGGAAGTGTATAAATATCCCACATAATTATAAGTCCTCCATAACATCACCTGAATCTAGATTCTGAACCATGTGACAATATTATAAAAACACAGAGAATCACAAGAAGTAACAATCATAAAAAGAACTGAAACTCACCTCAGCAGAAGCCACCAATCTGAGAAATTCTCCACGTTGCATTCCTGTGAATGTCTTGGCAGTAGTAACACTAGCTTTTCCTTGTGTCAGAGTTCCTGTTTTATCAAATATCACATACTTCACCATCTGAGCTCTTTCCAAAGCATCTCCTCCTTTAATTAGCACTCCATTGTTAGCCCCAACCCCTGTCGCCACCATGACAGCTGTTGGTGTTGCCAAGCCAAGCGCACAGGGACATGCAATCACTACGACAGCTATTGAGAACATTAGAGCAAAAACAAAGTGATTTCCATTTTCCGGCAGCCATTCCTCAGGATAAGCTCCAACTGACCCAGCACCATACCTACAGATAATGAATCAACATTTTTAGAGAAACAGAGGGATAAGTTACCATACCGCTAAATCAACACTTATTGACATAACAAACTAGTTAACTTGATGACCTTACCAAGAGAAAAATGTCAATAATGCCAAAGAAACAACTGTAGGAACAAATATACTTGCAACCTGCATGCCAAGAGAATAGTACATGAGTTAAAATCTAATATTTCTTCATAGTCTAAGAAATTGGTAATTAAGTAAAAGAAACTCTAATTTTATGGATAACTGCAGAGAAGTCAGGATAGCATTCAAAAGATCGCCTAAACTCTACAGGCTTATCCACCAGTATACCAAAAGAAAGGCAAACAGAGAACTAGTAAAATTCTTACTCCTTGCTACTCAATTTATAATTTTTTGGCTGAGGTTAACTTGACAAAATATACATATAAAAGAAATCGCAATACAATTATCATCCCCCCATCACGAACAAAGCATTGTCATCCCTCCCTTATAAAGCCATGATAACAATGATATGAATAAAGTTTTATCGGGGAAAATCTGACTTAATGCATAAGCATATTGACAAAAAAGAAACAATTTTATTATTATTTGAAAGAGGGGGAAATTTGAATGATGCAGCTCAAGTGCCAGAATACTAACATAATCAGCAAATTTCTGAATTGGAGCTTTGGACATCTGTGCTGTCTCAACTAAACTAATTATCTGACTCAAAACTGTATCAGATCCTACTTTGGTAGCTTGAATGTGAAGGACACCATGCAAATTTATTGTACCACCAATCACCGATGCATTCACCTCCTTCTGAACAGGTACAGCTTCCCCTGTTACCATGCTTTCATTGACATAACTTGATCCCCAAGTA
>NC_029788.2:21088442-21091743 GCF_000816755.2 Arachis ipaensis
TAGCATGTCACCAGGCTGAATGAGCAAGGAATCAATTTCCTTTTCTTCAATAGATCTACCACCTAATCAATACAGTTGATTATCGTCAACTTTTCAGTTTTGATTTTGAAAAGTCATATAACCTCCATCACGAGTTTTCAACGCAAACATAAAGATAATCAAAGCCGAAGATGATTAATGTCATTTCTTTAAGAAAACAGGGGACATACACTGAAGTTGAAAGGTACCTTTATCTTTGATAATCAATAAAGCTGTTGCAGGAGCAAGTTCTACTAACTTCTTGATGGCATCTGATGTCTTCCCCTTGGCAAGGCATTCCAAATACTTGCCCAACAATACAAATGTTATGAGCATGGCACTTGTTTCAAAGTATACTGGAGCCCTAAATCCAGTAAGAGCACCATATAGAAGAGCACAAACAGAATAAGCATAAGATGCAGTAGTTCCTACAGCAACTAGAACATCCATGTTTGTCGAACCGTTTTTAAGAGCTCTGGTAGCAGCAATGTAGAAACGCTTCCCAATCACAAATTGAATGATACTCACCAATCCCCACTTCAACCAATCACCCATAAGGAAAGGCCCGCATCTCCGGAGTAATAAAGAATATATCATTGGTATATGAGGACATACTAGCTTCATGAAGAAGAGAGGAATCTGACATGCAACAAGCCAAAAACGAATGTTAAATAGCAGAGAGACTCAGTTTTTAAGAAAATCTAGCTTTTTCGTTTGAGAAACAATATCAAATCTTGGTTTGAATCTTTATATGTATTTTCACGAAGATAATCTGACTTGTTTTCTTTGAAAAACAAAAAAGAATACAAACGCAGATTTAATCATAGTATTTCTGTGTGAAGATTTTTTTGAAGAGAGAACTGTTTGCACTTAAAATGAGTAGCCATGCAATTAGCACTGCCATGATCTAACAAGTGAATTCACATTGGATTCAAAGAAATAAAGAAAATGGAAGTAGAATGTAACTATTTGAAGCATACACACAGATTATCAAAAGAAGAATTAAAAACACTCACACTAAGAAGCAAACTAGACATGAAGAGCCGAAACATAGTTGAGCTCTCCTCAACATCTTTAGAAGCCATCCTTGTATAAGGGTTTCTAACACGTAATTTAAATTTTCCATTGCTTCCCCCTTCAATTCCATCAACTAAGTATCTAGGACTGAGAACTTCAGGATCAAAGACAATATCCAATTGACCTGATATCTGATCAAAACGAAATTGCCTTACTCCTTTGATGCTGCCAAGCACACCTTCTAAAACTTGAGTGTCAATCAGACTATACACACCAACCACCTCAAAAACTACTTTATCCTGTTCACTGCTCTGTACAAATGAACCTTCAAAACCAGCATCTTCAATTGCATTGACTATATCATCTTTACCTATTACACTCGGATCATATTCAACTTCGCCTAACGAAGTAGCCAAAGCCACTACAGCCCTCTTGATCCCTGGAAGATCTCTCAAAATGCCTTCCACAGAATTTACGCAGGCCGCACATGTCATACCTCCGATTATGAATTGTCCCACAAGTGTTCCATGTGGCATCTTTCCAGTTGTGCTGGGTTCTGGTAATATTTCTGCTTCAAACCCCGCATCTTCAATTGCATTTTTTATGTCTTCATCCTGAAATATGACACTGGATACAACCAACGGTATACCAAAAAAAGATAGTGACATATAAAAGCGAAAGTAATGAGTAATAATCATACACACTAACTACACTCAGAGTAGAATTGGATAGTGTTTTCCAAGACTGAAAAAGATGAAGCTGAAGAACATATCAAAGTATTATATGTTGCAGGTTTAAATGGATTAGAAGTACAAATGATTGCATATTTTCGGCAGCCAAAGCAATAATAATTTTCAAATACAGACTTTAATTAACTTCCGTGACCCAAACAGTAATAAATCCGGGCAAGAACAACAGGGATCAAATGATCAACCAAAGTTAGTTACTTGTAAGCAACCGATCAAGCTTAAAAAATAAATAAACAAAATGGCTATCAAGTATCAAGACCCATGGACACTGACACTAGTTAAGATTTCTAAAATGGAAATGTGTAATTAAGATAGAAAATTTAAGAAGTGCTTCTAACAAAACCCAAAAAAAAAAAAAACAAGTAAAAACGAAAAAACGAAAAAAAGATAGATTGGAAGATAAATAAGAAGTAGAATAGTAGAAGAACTACTCAAGTCAATACTCAACCACTTGATCAGAATTCAATTCAATTCAATCAAGAAGTCAAGAACTAATCACCACCTCAATTTGATTGGAAAAGTTGAGCAAGCACTTCAAACAATGTTAAACCCCCAAAAAACAAAATTCAGAGAGAGACGTAGAGAGACCAACCTTGACCAGAGCTGGGTTGAAAACTACATCGGCTTTATTCTGAAGAAGAGCAACGGAGGCGGTAATTACACCGTCGACGGCGCAGAGAGCCGATTCGACGGAGGTGGAGCATGCAGCGCAGGTCATCCCGGTAACCCTCACCTGAATCCGCCTCATTCCGCCGTCGTCAATTCCGTCGCGGGAATCGTAGGAGTCCAGTAGCCGCACCTCCTCCAAGTCGCCGGCGTCATCGTCTTCGGCGCCGGCGATCGAAGTGAGCTGCACATCTCTGCTTCTACTCGGCGCCATGAGAGAAAAAGTAGAATTGAAAAGGAAAAAAAAAACTAAGAGAAATGCAATTTAAGAGGAAAAGAAAAAGAGATAGTGGGAATACAATAAAATGAAAATGACTTTTTTTTTAATATATTTTTCCCTTTATTATTATTGTATTAATATTTGTATGAGCTTTGAAGGTAGGAGACTATAGAAATGGACAAATGGTGCTGTTGGGGAAACAGCAAGTTTTGTTTAATTTAACGTAACAGAGAAAACAAAGAAAACAGGGTTGGGTTTTTTCTTGTCAAACTTTCTAGTACATTTTTCTTTTTATTTTTTTCCGGTATTGCCCTCGATGAATTCGTTGTTTCCGAACGCGAACTACGTTGTTAGTTCATAGTTGTACTACTTTGTTTCCATAACGAAATCGAGGAGTTTGTATTTGTACTGCGGTACTGCACAGTGCATACAATGGCATAAATATTTTCAACGTCGACCGTTTCAGTTACGTCCCTCCCCGAGTCCCTCTGCGTGTTTGCATAACCTTTATTATATAGAATTTAGATCCCCCCAAGTAAAAAAATTAGGAAAATGATAAATTTAAAAATTAATTATCATTAATTTTATAATTTTTATAAAATATATATTCTGTTATTTTAATTTGAGAGTA
>NC_029788.2:21091820-21102484 GCF_000816755.2 Arachis ipaensis
TAATTTATTTTTATTTTAAAATTTTTTTATTAATATTAGAGTAAAGGACAAATAGATTTCTAATATTTTTTTTTTCTGTGGACATTTTCGTACTCAAGGAATGGAAAATATATTCATATCCCTGACTTCTCTGAGATGTGGACAAATTTACCTCTCTGTTAAATTCATTCCATTGGCCTTGACAGAAATGCTGACGTGGCAATCCTGGCGCTGACCTGGCTGTTACAGGCTGACACGTGGGCTGTGCTTTTGAAAAGAAGATGTATTAGTCCCCAGGCACCAAAACGTCGCCGTTCCTCCCTAACGGGGTGATCAAAAGTATATGTGGAACTCAAGAGTCTGTTGGTTCTTCAATAAGTTCTCTCGCATTGCATTGATCCCTGCATCTCCAGTTAACACGTTCAGCCCAAACTTAATGTCAGCACTTGTCGGATCATACCAGTATACTGCTTTATATGACTGGTATCCCAAACCCTTAAATAACGTTACAAGGTCTTCGAAATTTACAAAGTCTAGGTCCATCTCAGGGAACCTCTCTTCCTTACCATTTTGATAAACCAGGGCACCATCACTTCCTCTCACGAAGTTGCCTCCATGGTGAAAAACTGGCACCACAAAAACATCAACCATCTGAAATTGACCAACGAACAACTATGTGTCAGTATTAGGATAGATTCAAAATTTATGAATGAAACCCCGTTGCCCTAACACAATCCCTCCTACTAGTCCTACACACGACGTTCTAAAAATAATTTTTGCACCTCATTATACCACTGTTACACACACTGTCAACATGCACACATGATGACTTCACCCTTAGTACACACATCAATAACAGAAACTTCATTGATGAGCAAGGCGATCTTACCTTTTCATGAAGACAGCAGCGATGACCTCAATAATGACCTTCTTTCTCGCCTCCAACAGCAACTTCATCCCACACCGATTGCTCTTCTACGTAGTGTAATTTTTGAAGGAAGAAACAGGGAGGAGGGAGTTTGATCGTTTGTCTTCTTAGGATTTTCAGTAATTCAGAAACTGATACATAGGTGTTATGGGTATTGCATATGGGAATTAAGGTGCGTTTCGAGTGGTGGGGAAGGAACGGCGGCGTTTTGGTGCCTGGGGACTAATACGTCCTCTTTTCAAAAGAACAGCCCACGTGTCAGCCCGTAACAGCCAAGTCAACGCCAGGGTTGCCACGTCAGCATTTTTCATCAGGGCCAACGGAGTGAGTTTAACAGAGGGGTAAATTTGTCCACATCTCGGAGGGGTCAGGGACATGAATGTATTTTCTATTCTTTGGTGACGAAAATGTCCGCAGGAAAAAGGTCAGGGACCTATTTGTCCTTTACTCTTAATATTATGATCAAGGTAGTCAGAATCGCATTTTAACTCGTAGAAACGCACGATTTTGTATTTCTGCATCCTTTTTCTGTGTCAATTTTTTTCTCGCTCAAAACCAAACTACATCGTACAAAATCATCGTGCAAAAAACGCAGCGCCGTCAGAATCGTCGCTTTGGCCGCGATGTTGCGTTTCAGGTTGAAGAAGCTCTTTTCTTGACCTTGATTGCAACCCAATCCAATGGCCCAATCTGAATAGATGACCATGGAAGATGGAGGAGCCCTAATAGACTAGTAGTAAATTCTCTAATCTCTTAACCTCCCTCACTTTTACAGTTTATTTTCATGGCCAAAATTTCAAAATTTCACGTCNGGGTGTCACTGACTCGCCGTGAGGTTTGCCGTCGGTGTTGTCGAATCGAACTGGTGGTGGCTGAACTGGATGAATGTCACTTTACGATTGTGACTTGCGAGACTCTCTGTCTCTAGTTTTCTAGCTCTGCCTCTCTAGTTCCAGAATCTGGATTGCTGCTACTCTTTTCCTCCCCTTCGCTGCTTGTTCAGGTGAGTTAAGACCTCTTCTTTATCCTTTATAATGTTCAATCTGTTGTTGTGCTTGTTTATTATTGATTATATTGTAGGTTGAATTGCTATCGCCTATCTTTGTTGGCTTACTGATTATATTATAGGTTGATTATATTGTTCAATCTAGAATATGATTTTATGCAAATTATAATATCTATGTGTGCACGTAATTATAGTTTGTCATTGTTAGATACATAGAATAAATCTTTTCAATTGAAAAGTTTAATTGAACAAAGTGAATATTTCTACTACTAATTTAGCTTTAACATAATATTACTAAAGTATGCAATACAGATTGATATGGTACTGGTGGCATGATGATTCCCATTTTATTTGTTATTTGAATTTATTTTAGTATCGTATAAACTAGTGAATTATGAATTTATGTTTTGATTTGTGAGTTGAGTTGTGAATTTGTGTTATGAGTTGTGATTTTTAACTTGTTATGATATATATTAATTATAGTTTTTTAGGTAATTTGGTTTAGTTGAAATTTATTTTATTATTTATGAAATTAATTTTTACTATTAAATTTTTCATAATTTTTATATTTTACAAGTCACATTTACATTCCATCTTACGATTCAAAATTATGATTCTGAACTAGGTTAGCAAGTCGAAATAATGGACAAAATTAAAAAAAAAAAGTTATATTTCGATCATGTTTTATTTTTATATAATTCGCTGAAAGTTCCAGCGGATTATAAATAATACATAAATTGTTGAACCGTAAAAATAATTTACATATAAATAGGAAAAAACATAAATTAGACTATGAAATGATTTACATAAAATAAAAAATTAAAAAAATAAAATAGTAATTATGTCCAACAGTTTTGAGTAATTTACTTATATAAATCATATCAATTTTAAAAGCTTTAATTATTCTATCGGCCTCTATAGTTTTATTGAATTTTTAATTAAGTTTTTATATTTTTTTTCTTTTTATTTGGATCCCTATACCATATTATATTTTATAATTAAGTCCTTATTAACGATAAATGCTAAAAAAATATTTATAAAGTGTAAGTTTACTAATTTACCCATACCTTTAAGATAGAGAAACCACCACCCTTCTCCATTCAATTCAACTCTCTCAGAGGCATTTCATCAAATACCTTGCCTCCAGCCTCACCTCTTTCCTTATTTCTAACATGGTTAATTACAGATAAACCACATCATCAAAACTCATAATCAAATTTTTTTAGCACAATCTAGACTAATTTTAGCGAACTAAGCTTCACAACTAGATCAATTAGTTCTCCTTGGCATTTAGGTTGCTGGTTAGCTAATCAAATAAAGTCAAATTATATACGAGCGACAACCCAAAACAAGCATAAGCAAAATTAGAGGTATTTAACAATCAAGAAGATTTTTCAACATTGCACCCGAAGCAATAGAATCAGGAGAGGATGCGGTTTGACTACTAGTTGTTTTAAGCATAACATTTCTCTCCGTTCTTAGTGTAGTGGGAGGAAGACATTCTTGGAAAGAATTATTACCCAATACTGACAGAAACCCACATGTTCATTCTACTCCCGATCTTTGCAATTCCAAACAAATGAAAGCCATCTGACTGTTTCTTTCCTACCTGCCACCTGGCCCCTTCATCTCCTCCGATCTAAGAGTTGGAGCTCTCTTGGACACTGTTTCCTTCTTTATCCTCTCTGACAACTCTAAAGTTGAAAAGCGCAACATTCTTGATGGCACCATCATATCTTCCACTGCCTGCACCGGTAGCTACAGAGTTTGCGCTTATCTCGATACCAACAATCCCTCCCACAGCGCACTCAAGAGCTTCTTCATCAGCGTCATCGCCACCAGAAAATAACACTTTCAACCGGTGAATGTGGTAGTGGCGTCCCCTTTCTCTCTTCTTACCTCTTTCTTCTACTGGCAGTGGGGCCCTAATGGTGGAAAATTTTCGCTGTGGGATGGGGATGTGGAGCAAAATTCTCCCAAGACAGGCGTGGGAAACCGAGCGGGGATCCCCGCCCCATCCCTGATAATTCCCCGAATTTTTAAACTTACTTAATAACCCTTACTTTATTTCTAATATAGGGATTTTTTAGTAATTTCACTCATTGAAAAATCCTAACCCTATTGTTCAAGATTTTATTTTATGGATTATGATTTGCTATGTTCTATTTCTGGACTTATAATCTTGGATAACATATGTTTGTGTGTTTGTAATAATATTTTGTAGCTTGTTTTTTTATTTTTTTTATATTTTTTATTATAATTTTCATATGAAGGTTAAATATAGGGAGATGGGAATGGGGCCGCGGGAAATACGGGAAACGCGGATGGGGACAATTATTCCCCCATGGCGGGAAATGGGGCGGGGACGGGGATTAATTTTGGGGGCGGGAACGGGGAGCAGGGAGGCTTCCCCTGCCCCTGCCCCGCCCCATTAACATTCCTAACTGGCACCACCTTGTCCTCCTCTTCTTTTTTCGTCCTTTCTTCCTTCTCTTCTCATCCCTTGTGAGAGTGTGAGGGAATGTCGAGGGTTTTTTTGTAGTTTAAAAAATAAGAGGTGTTGTCCTTTAAATTTTTTTGTTTTATACCTGGTATATTTGCTTTATTTAACAAAATATTCCATTAATATTAACGTTTTTGTCAGAGTAGGAACTTAATTACAAAATTTAATAGGTATAGGGACTCAATTAAAAATAAAAAATATCGAGACCTAATTGAAAATTTGATAAAACTATAACATCAACAGAATAATTAAACCATTTTAAAATGATCAGATTGTCCTAAAAATAAAATAGTTATAATTTTGTCCTCCAATATTTAATATAAATCGCAGGTATTTTAAAAGTTTCTCAATAAGACGTAAAAACTATGGGAGAACTCATGATTTATGGCAAAAATAGTATGGTCCCTGCTGTCAATTGAAATATTTTATTTCGATAAATTCTGAGCTCGAAATGTAATGGACTTCTATTTTCGAAGAATGGAGGACTACATCGAGTCATCAAGAAAGATTTGTCAAAGAATGAGAAATAGGAGCTAGTCGACGCATTTAAAGGAAGGTCATTCGAAAGATGATTTTTACGGTTACATACATTGCATAGAAAGAGCGGGAACGGTTATTCAAAGATTGACGCACGTAGAAGTTATATTTGAATCTGATTAGTCGAAGAGTTCTATAAGTAAATGAAAGTTTGAAGGAACAAGGGTTGAAACTTTACTTCAGAAAAAACACTCAAGCACACTCACATTCCAGAGACTTTCTGAATCTGCATTCGAGTTATTTTTTTGTAGAGTTCCTTCCATGTTTTTAATTTTCCTTTACATTTTCAGTAACCTTTACTTTTCTAGCAAATTTACTTTTCAAGCAATGGTTAATTTCCTTGTTTAATTTAACATTTCAGCACTTTATTTTCAATTGCAAAAGTCTTTCGATTTCATCGAATGCATTTTATTGTTTTATTTCAATTCAATGCAATTTATTCCAAATTCAGTCAATTTATTTTCAAAGTATATTTTGTTTATCTTTCAGATTTTTTTTTTAGTTTTGTTCAATCAAAAAGGCCCTTTAATGCACTTTATAAAACTGGTACTCACAGAGGAGTAAGTTTCGCTCCCAAACTATTGGATATCGAACCACTCTTAATTTGCTAAAAATTGACAAAACAAATTGGCACACTCGGTAGGACAATTTTAAAGGTTAAATGTGTCAAATGATTTTGTGTTGCCAAAGTGTATGCAATTGAGAAGTGGATGAATTGTACGCATAGCAGACGAAGTTTTAAATGTAAATGGTGGTTCATCTGCAAGTGACAGTGTGCCCGTAGTTTCTCAATCTTTGGCAGATGTAACTTCATGTCCGGAAGAAAGTGTATTGATGAAAGTGTGGTGGTTACTAGTTCCCAAATAGGGAATAATAGGCGTAATACACGCCCACGTGGTAACACATTACAAACTCAACCCCCAGTAACTGCTGCTTGGCCTCTTTATGGCCTTCCTCCAAGTTACACACCACCTATAGGTGGTTTCACTCCTCCAGTTCAATTTGGAGGCACAGTTGGGGTGAATAATGTTCAATCATTACAACAACACCCTGAGTACTCTTGAGATTATTATGTGGGTTTTACATCGAATGCTTCTAATTCGATGACAGCATTTCGACAACATGTCGATGAAAGTCATCATGATTTGGTTAACTTGTTAACCCAACAAATGACTACAATCTTGAACCCTATAATGGCAGATCATGAGACAAAGTTTGAGTGTCTTGCCAAGCAAGTAGAGCGGATTGCTCAAATTGTCGATTATGATGAGGGTGATAGGCAAAATGTGGAAGGAAACTATGAGGGCATGAAAATTTATTTAAAAATAAAAATGATGATGTACTCATGGGCATGGAAAATCCTCGAATGTTTCGTCATGGTCAAAATGCTGATGATGTGTTGGCTCGATTGCGAGTCAATCAAGTTGGTGAATGTTATCAGATCACGAACATTGTCGAGGATGTGCTCAATAGGGTTGGATTCAATGTGGATTTTATGAATCGACCTTATTTTGTCTCTGCTTTTTTTGCTGTTGTTCAAATGGCGGAAGTGCCCCGAGGAGTAAAAAATGCTAAAATAGTCACAAAATTTGCTGGAGAAGTTGGTGAATCAACTACTAAACATATTGCTCGATATTTGGTCGAGATTGGAAATTTAGCCAATAATGAGAATTTGAAAATGAAGTTCTTTCCTTTTTTGTTGACGAAGAATGCATTTACTTGGTTTTCAAATCTTAGGCCTAATTCGATGACAACTTGGGCACAATTAGAGAGTACTTTTCATGTTCAATTTTATAGAGGAGAATTAAATGTAGTAGTTACCGACTTGGTGGCTTTGAAACGTGATGATGGAGAATCGATTGATGATTACATGATTCTTTTCAAAACTGCTCAAAGTCGATGTTATGTGTCACTTCCTAAGAGTGAAGTGCTGAAAATAGAAACTATGGGGCTAGGTTTTTATATGCGTCGGTAATTGCTTAATGTCCATATACCTGATTTGGCCCACTTGGCTGAAAGGATGCGCCAAATTGAAATTATTAAGAAAGAAGAAGAGAAATATAAAAATGAGAGAAAATTGAAAAGTAAAACTCTCTCTCGAAAAGAGAAAGTATCATATGTTGCAATGGAATCCTCAAGTGAGAAATCTGATTTTGAAGCAAAAGTCGATTTGGATGAAATAAAGAAAGGTCTACCTTATGTTATTCTTTACTTAAGAAAATTTTGAGTTTTGATAAATCAAGAAATTTGAAACATAAGAGTGGAAAACAATATAGTTTTGATATTTTAAAATCGGATCAAATATTTGATGTGTTGCTTAAAGATAAATAGTTAATCTTGCTTGAAGGTAGGACTTTGTTTTCGATAAAAAATTTAAAGGGGAAACCCTATTGTAAGTTTCATCAAGCAATAAGCCATTCGACTAATAATTGTGTCCATTTCAGAGACTTGATACAAGAAGCAATCATGGAAGGGAGGTTGAAATTCGATGATGGAAAGAAGGAAATGAAGGTCGATTATGATCCCTTCGACGTGGGAGCTAGTTTTGCTGAACTATATTTTGGAGTTAATATGGTTGGTTTCTTTTATGATTTTGATACCGCTCTAGGAAATTTCGAGTCTAATGTTCGAGCGGTTTATCTTGGGATTGGTGATGGGTTGTTAAAATTTTTAATGCAACAAAAATTAAAAGATCGGGACGTATCTCTGTGTTCTCGATGTAATGCAGTCTTTAATGCTGAGGCTGCAGCAATTTTCGAAAAAGAAAGAATGAAGAAAGAGTTGGCTCATAAAGAAGAGCAGGTGCGTCAAAGGCAATCAACTCAAAGAGTAGAGGGATAGAGCTCTGGTGTCCCTCAACGAAATCTTTCTGCACCATTAAGCCATTCACAGCCTTTAGGTGTACAATGCATACGAAATTCTCAAGAATTTCGTAATAGAGATGCTCAATACAGGCGTAACCCACAATGGGGCCATCGAGGTCCCCCTCGAGGTCGTTATCCTTATTTTCGAGGTCGAGCCAGAGGAAGCCAAAGAGGAAGAGGTAGATGTCAGGTACCAAGGGTATCTCAAGGTGATAGAGCCAAGGGGGCAACCCCTTCTGTTCATTCCCAGGTAGTATTCCCGGTCGACGGGGAAACATACCAGAAAGAGATTCCATCTCCTGCCAAACTCGATAAAGGCAAAGCTGCGATGGTAACCCCAAAAGTCAATAAAGAGAATGATGCTGACCTAGATGAGGAATATTTCGAAGAAGGTGATGACGAGATGGTGAGAACTATTTCGATAATCCCAATTGAGTATTTGGGGAAATATGAAGAAAATCTGTGTGAAGACTATGATATAGAAGATGTGGAGATTTTCTCATTTATTTGATATAAAGATGAACCAGGCTATTTCCAGAGACCGACTGAGAAACAAAAATCTCATCTTCGTCCATTACATATCACAACTTCTATGAGTGGAATCAAAGTGAATAAAGTTTTAATAGATGGGGGAGCGGTAATATGTTTATTGCCAAAGACAATGTTAATGAAAGTGGGGAAGCATTCTGATGATTTAATCCCAACCAACATTTTTGTGACTGACTATAATGGAGTATCTACTCCTGCAAAGGGGTTAATGACCTTTGGGGTACAAGTTGGATCTTCTGATCAAAATACTGTCTTCATGGTGGTGTCATCGAAGGCCAGTTCTAATGCGTTATTAGGACGTGATTGGATCTATGATGTTGAAGCTGTACCATCGATCGTGCATCAAAGTATCCTTTTGTGGATAGACGAAGGGAAACCTGAAGTGATCAAGGCTGATTCGAGTTTATATGTTGAACAGCTGCATGTCGATTTCAAGATGTATAATGATAAACTAAAACCTTTAAATGTCGACAGGGTGCTCAACTCCTTCAACTGTGAAGGCTGCTTCTTGACTTCAGAGGGATTGAACGTAAAGCTCCGTTATCCACAGCTAGATACTCCTTCGGCTGGTTGGGATTGTTCTGCTTAGGTGGTGGTTCGAAGACATCTCTCCATGGCTGATGTACAAGAAGTCTCGAATTACTTGGTAACTTTAAATAATTATATAAGTAGTTTTCCTTCTATTGAAAATAAAAATGATTCTTCTGATGAAGTTGAATCATGTAGGAATTCCATTTCAGTTTTTCCAGTTTGTAGGACAGATTCGATTCCTGTAATCGAATTTAGTCATGGTTTAAATTCATTTTGTTTTCCTATTTCCAATAGTGATATCAATCAGGCTGCTATTGATATAGTTAAAGCCCATTCTACTAAAAATGATTCAATTGTTGATCTGGTTGATAATAAAGTTTGTTTTATTTCAAACGAGCCTATTGATTTATCCTTTGATTACATTTATAATTTGGAGCCTTTGGGTTTTAAGAAATATTCAGTAAAAAATAATGGCATTATAAAAGGTTTCGAATCGCAAGATCCTCTTGAAGAAATTAATTTAGGATCTGGTGATGATGTTTGACTTACTTACATTTGTAAGAACCTTAGTGAACCATTTTGAACAAAGTTGTTAAGTCTTTTACTTAAATATAAATATTGTTTTTCTTGAAATTATTATGAGATATCCGGTCTTGATCGTTCTCTTGTAGAACATCAATTAGCATTGAAACTATTTGCTCGACCAGTAAAGTAAACACCTCGACAACTTGCTCTTGAAATCAATCAAAAAATTAAAGAAGAAATCGAGCGATTGATTAAAGAAAAATTCATTCAAACCCCTCGTTATGTTGAATGGATTTCGAATGTTGTTCCAGTAATGAAAAAGAATGGAAAGCTGCGAGTATGTATTGATTTTTTAGATCAAAACAATGCTACCCCGAAGAATGAATACTTTATACCTATAGCAGATACGCTAATCGATTCTACTGTGGGTAATGAGATTTTGAGTTTTATGGATGGTTACTCAGGGTATAATCAAATTTTTATCACAGAAGATTATGTGTCAAAAACTACCTTTCGATGCCCTGGAGCACTGGGAACATATGAATGGGTAGTGATACCATTTGGTTTGAAAAAAGATACATGTGACTTTATAAAAAGGGATATATCCTAGATTTTGATTATATGAAAATTTACTAAGTAGCTGGAATAGCTCCATATCACGAGCCAACGGATGCTAACAATAGGGATGATCACAAAAATAGCCAAAATAGAAATTTCTCATGTTTTGGACTAGATGGGGACCTATGAAATCCTCACGACCTACCACGCGAAAATAGATGGAGACTAGGGGTGGCAAATGGGCTGAAATTCGTCGGGCAGACCCGCGTAACTCGCCAAAAAAGGTGGAGTGGGCTGAAAATTTAAGACCGCCAAATTTAAAAAGTTCGCCTACCCTGTACCCCCTAATTCATGGGTTTTGGCAGGTTTCAGTGGGGCGAGGCGGGGCAAGCTTCCCTGCCGGGCCAAGCATTTTTTTGTCAAGGCTATTTTTTTACGAATTTCAATGACGTTATTGATCTACAAGAGGATAAAAATGATAATTGAAGATATTCTAATTTATATATATTTTGGATTATGTTTTATGTTTGATTGATTATAAATTTAAAGATGTTTAATTATATGTTTTGGATAATATTTGTTTTGCTTTGGACAATGTTAGTTTTATTATTTTGTTTTAAAAAAATTGATTTATAATTATGTTTATTACATATTTATAATTATAAAGACTTTAATGTTTGTGAA
>NC_029788.2:21102588-21104915 GCF_000816755.2 Arachis ipaensis
TCTTAAATTTAGAAATTATAACTTTTTTATATCTTTAGAAATTATAAATTTATTGAAAAGATTGTGAAATTATATATATTATTTAATATTTAACGATTTATAAAAAAAAAGAGAGAGATTTGGCGAGATTGGCCCGCCAACCTGCCAACTTACCGTTAGACGGGACGGGAGAAGAACTCAGGACTGTCTCATTAGGTAGGGCGAGGCGGTCTAATTTGCCAGATGGCAGGCTTTTGGCGAGGTAGGGCGGGCTTTCCCGTTTGCCACCCTTAATAGAAACACGGACATAAGTACCTATCCCATGAAACCTATTAAATACACGCAAATATAAAATTATTAATTTATCCTAATTTATATATAAATAAATAAATCAATTTCTTGAATTTAGTAACTCTAATTCCTGCCTCCAATTTAAATTCTTTCTTTTTCTTCCACACACACACTCACTCTCTCTCTCTCTCCCATTACCATACCTAACTAGCAATGGAGATTCAATTTGTGCTAATTTGAGAGGGGTCGTGTGAACTTCATGTGCATTGGACCTTTAAGGTTGATCTTGCTTGCATTGAGGTCTCACTAAACCCAAATATATCTTGGATTAACATTTTGAGTCATTATTATAACAAATACTATACTATTTAATATTATAACACTTAATATACGTAAAAGTTGGATATATCTACAAAATTTTTTTTAATTCAAATTAAAAAAGATAATTATCTTTTTTAAGTTTTAAATATTATTTACTAATATAATGAAAAATAAAAATAACAATAATCACTCACATAATTAAAATAGATAATCCTAATATATATAACATTACATATATCAAGGATTATTATATATGATAAATAATTTTTTTTAAAATTATTTTGTACATTATATATATTGTAGGATAGTATAGTCATTTGTTATTTTTTAATGGTAAATATTGTCAAATAAAATGGTGTAAGAAATTAGAAGGAAATGTATTTACCAATTCAAGAAATATTAATTTATTTTTCAATAGAATAAATTATATATTAAATAACAAAAGTTGTTATTGGTTTGTCTTCACACTTATTAATACTCAACGATGCCCATGGTGTTTTGGTACATCATGTTACCAAGAAATATTAATCGATCTAATAACTTTTGTAATGACATAAATTTATAAATTTAAAAATTTAAAAATCATTTCATAAAATATGAAGTTTCAAGAAGTAACAATGTTGATCATATTATTTTGACTTCAAAAATGAATACGATACCAACAAATAAAATTATCTCAGATAAATTTTAACAAAGACAAAAGTATATAAGTATTCGGAAATGTTTAGTAACCAAAGAAAATCAACCAAAATCAGTCATAACTTGCCTTATTTAGCATTAATTAATTGTTGCGATAATTAATTAATGCTAAATAAAGCAAGTTCTGACTATTTTTTTTTGTCTACCTAGCATTACCCATAAGTATTACTATTAATGAGAACGGAAATGTTTGATAACCAAAGAAAATCAGCCAAAACAGTCATAACTTGCCTTATTTAGCATTCATTAATTGTTGTGATAATTAATTAATGCTAAATAAGGCAAGTTCTGGCTGTTTTTTTTTTTGTCTACCTAGCATTAATTAATCTATTTTAAAGACAAATACAATTTTTTCTACGGATTTTCTAATTCAGCAAGTCGAGAACTAATCCACCACATATTGATTCTCTATTTATTAAGGATCTGCTGTTAACTAATAGATTATTATTATACACATAAGACGAGATTCAAGTTTCAAATATTTGCTTAAGCAAACAAATGAGATGACCGTTCAACTAATCTAAATTAATTAAAATAAATACTAATTATTTTTAATATTTTTAATTTATAGATATGCAAATATATGGATCAGAAATGTGAATATCTACTTAAATTTTGCAGTCTAATTGGGATTCGATCTGATCGGATCATATCTACAATTTTTTAGTCAATTCGAATAAAATTATGGATATTCAAATCAAATTTAATTTATAAACATCTTTTATATATATAGAGGATGGTAATGGTAACCGTTCTTTTATCTTGCGCCAAAAAGATTATAACATATTTCAAAGCTGCTATATATGGACTATGGTTAAGGTTTTTGCAGTGCCCCTTTGATTTGCTATATATTGCACTTAATTCTGCATGGAACAAAAGTGTCAAAATATAGAAGCTTTTAAAAGGTTTTAGCTAATTATCCCAACGATGCAACCCATACGCCAACTATATATATATGCACAATCATGGTTTCATAAACCTATATAATCTAATCCTTCTTTTTGATACGTGACGCAAATAAAAACTAAAACTTAGAT
>NC_029788.2:21104986-21125897 GCF_000816755.2 Arachis ipaensis
AAAATCCTTTTCATATATATGAGGACATGCGAGGTCGATATTCCCCCATAATTAGGTTAGCATGATAATAGAATTCATTGGTTCATTGTATACTATAAAGAACTAATGCTTGATGCATGATTAAGTTTAATTTCAATACTACATAAACAATAACAGTTGCATTTTCAAATAAAAACAAAATCTTCACAATATTCTATAGCTGATAAAAAAGACATTAAAGAAAAAAGAATAAAAATAAATAAATAAATAAATAAATAGATGGAAGCTGAATAGGATACAATAATGATTGGAATAGCATACACGAAATGAAAAGGGAGAAAAACAGTATAGCTTTCTTTTCCCCTTTTTCCTTTTTCTATCTTTTTCTTTACTTTTCTTTTCGTTTTATTTTATTTTTGTTAGAGCACAAAGTGGTGTTGGAAGGATGACATTTTCTCCACTTAGCAATATTTTTGACATATACAATAAGTTTCCACATGCAGGAGGTAGACATTAAGATTAAGAATTTGTTTGGATGAATTTAAAAAAAAAATTAAGTTTTTTTTTAAAAAGTTAAAAAAATAATTTGATGTTTAAATAAAAATATTTTATTAATCAAAATATATAATTTTATAGTATTTTTACGAAAATCTATTATATCTCTTATCTTGTTTATAGTGTAAATTAAACAAAATAACAATGCATGTATTTCATTTACATTGTAAACAAGATAAGACACGAAACGAAGTGGACGTATTACGTTTGTACATGTGGTGTGTAAGGCCTTATCTTGTTTACAGTGTAAATGAGATACATGCATTTTTATTTCGTTTACACTGTAAATGAGATAAGAGAGGAGGTGACCTATATATAGAATTCGTTTACAGAGCCCTTTGGATAGATATTTCATCCATTTCTTCAACTTTTCTCCAAACTTCTACCCTTTTTTTAATTTTATTATTGAATTACTCGGAGGAGATTATGGCGCGCGCATATACACATGATGCGGACATTAACTGACTGAATGTGTTATGGCACATCGCTGGGGTAGCCGACTTCGAGGTTAGTGTTGTTATTTTATGTTTATGTTACAATATATATGTGTAGCCATATTTAGGGTACTTTTATAGAACTAGTATACAATATATGTTAGGTGGATGAATGTATTGTTAGTAAAGGTTAACTGACAGGATATGATCAGTGAAATTAATTTGTTAAGTACATGTTTTTTTAATTTTGTTTTTATTTAAATTAAGTTATTAAATAGATGTTTATTTATTTAGTTATTAATTATTTAAGCAAATATTTTTATTTAAATTAATTTATTAAGTAGATACAGAGGCTTTGCCTACTTCTCTCTAGACGAGTGAGTCACACACTTACACCACCAGACGCCATTGTCCCCTATTTGAGGGAGGCTGGCTTCGGCGACACGGTGCCACACAGGGACTTTGTGTTTGACAACTCCCTAATCACATCATTCGTGGAGTGCTGGCATCCTAAGACCCACACTTTTCAGCTGCCATGGGATGAGTGCACCATCACCCTACAGGACGTTGCGTACCACCTCAGGCTACCCATGTATGGGAGCTAGTGGATGGGTGCTTCTGTGATTTTCACACATGGTACGAGATCTAGACCTGGGAGTTGGTGGAGCGACTACTTGGTGCCAAGCCTCCTCATGTTTAGCAATAGGGTGCGCAGAGGAATGAGTCTTTCTCTCTCAAGCTGACATGGCTTCGGGAGCAAGTCCGACAGATGCCCGTTACCGCTGATCCAAACACCCTCTGATACTACACGAGGTGTTATATACTATTGATGATTGAGGGTTACCTGATGACTGACAAGTCAAATAATCAGGTCCATCTCTAGTGGCTGCCACTATTTGATGACTTTCAAAGGTGCTGTGCTCTGTCTTGGGGATCTGCGGTGCTTGCATGGATGTGTCACTCCCTATGCTCTGCAGCACATCGAGCCACCACAGACATTGCTGGATGCACTCCGCTGCTAGTCTCTTGGAGATACCACAAATTTTTCCAGTGGTGTCCACCTGAGCGACAAGTTCTGATGTAGCCATGGCTGCGAGGTAACTGTTACTTATAGTTTTCTTCTTCTTTGTTTATGTAATTCAATATGATGTTCAATAAATTAAAGCGTTGTTATTCTTGTAAATGTCCACAGGTTGATAGGTATGACACAACAAAGTAGGGATCAACACGAGCAAAGAGTCCTCTGATGACGTCGGGTGTTGGATCAGTTACAGTTATATGAGGTAAGCAAGATTTTTTATTCAGTTACAATTGCATAAATTACTTATCCTGTTTTAGTACCTACTACTGATGATTATTTTACAACTTATATTGTAGTTCCTATGGACGCCATACGACGACCTTGCACTACAGGCCTTCTGCCCACTATGGCTGAAGGATGAGGCAGAGTGGGGGACATGGATGTCTGTTATTCCCCCTCGTTTGTTTTAACATAGTTGAGTTTCACTATGTTGATCCGGTGAAATGCCAGTTTGGTGGCGAACAACTAGTGCCAGGGACCCCATTCAATGTCGATAGGTTCCTAACCACCATAGGACAGGGCAAGGATGTGTAGTGGCCTACCAAGCTTGAGCAGTGGTATGATGGTTGGAGGGATCAATTTGGGGTGGGACATCGGATCTCCATTCAGCTATTCATAAACTATCCGCCTATGCAAGAATACTGGGATTGGTATTGGCAGACTTGCCGCGTTAGACAAATGTCAGGGCAGCTTGTGCTTAATGACCCCAAGTTGTTGGACTTACCAGGTGATGTCCAGCCTACTGCCAGCTAGCTGAGGGATGTCCTTCACCTTCCCTAGGATATACTAGACCATCGTTGGCATGCCACGGAGGTTCGGAAGGACACCTAGAGGCCTACCAGGAGTGAAAGGGTGCCAGAAAGCACAGAGGAGCTGAAAAGCCCAGATGGAGAGGCTTAGGCTTCGCAGGGAGCGCTTGGACGTGGAGTCCAAGGAGGAGGCTAAGTATCACCGACAGGAGGAGCACGGTAATATGCCAGCCGACTTTGATAACTCACCGCCACACCACCACCACCACCGCCGCCTCCACCTCCATCACCACCTCCACCATTGGGTTCACGTTCATAGGTAGGTCAGGATGATTGGGATACTGCCTCGCCTAGATGGCATGACCTCAGGGCATCCAGTAGTCGTCATGAGACATCGATGGTCAAGGAGATCCAGTTCGAGGAGGCATTCCAGATTCATAACACTGATCAGCACACGATGCAACGCATTGTAGAGTAGTTCTGCATGGACAGAGAGTAGAGCATAGGGCAGGTTCATCAGCATTCGTCTGCTCCTATGTTTACCTTAGTTTGGGTATCGTACATTTCACTGGGGCCTAGCACCTCATATGGCACACATGTCAGACCCGGTGCTCAGTGTGTAACACGGCCATCGATGGACTATGGTCACTTGAATGGCATCCCAGTCGATGCCGGCTCCACCGTGTCCTCCACCTAGTCAGCCTTAGTATCAGCCCCATCCATATGCCCATGTGCCTTACTCAGACAATTATTTTGTCCCTCATCATCTACTGCCATCGCAACCACCACTTCAGTTACATGATCCCTCTCGTCACCTACAGCCTCCTTCAGACCCTTGGCCTAGCAGACCTCACCGACAGGCACAGCCTCCGCCATGTGGCACTAGACATCGGCTGCATTACCCAGATGATCAGCACTGATGATGTTGTTATGTTGTAACTTTGTGTTATTTCTTATGTTATTAAAGTTGTATTTTGCATACTATTTACGTTTGTATGCATCGTTGATGTAACTTGTAATATAAACAACGTAAACAAAGAAAACAACATTCAAGTACAAAATAAATGAACTAAACAAACAACCTAACATTCAAGTACAAAATAAATGAAGTAAACAAAAAAAAACAACATTCAAGCATAATAACAACCTACAAAGTGGTGACACTAAGCTAAGCCTCATCTGTAGGCAGGTTGGGACAGCCTCTCTGGGTATGTCCAGTATGCTTGCATAGACCATAGATCTTCTCTTGGCGCTCATCCTCATCCATTTCATTATGAAACCTGGTGGAAACAGGTCTTCCAGAAGCCTTTCTACGCATGGCTGGATTAGGATGCAGTCGTGTCCCATACCACTGATGAGCGGATATTTTATACGCTTTTTGCCATCATTTTCATATAGTTTTTAGTATGTTTTGTTTAAGTTTTTTTAAATTTTCATAGGTTTTAGTGCAAAATTCATATTTTTGGATTCTACTTTGAGTTTGTATGTTTTTATGCAATTTCAGGTATTTTTTGGATAAAATTGAGGAGCTGGAGCAAAAGTCTGATTTAGAGACAGAGAAAGCACTGCAGATGCTGTCTGGATCTGACCTCCTTGCACTCGAAAGAGCTTTTCTGGAGCTACCAAATTCCAAATGGAGTTCTCTTAACGGATATAGAAAGCTAACTTCTAGATCTTTCCATTAATATATAATAGTCTATACTTTTTCTCAGAATTGAAGGCCCAAAACTGGTGTCCAACGCCAGCCTCCTGCCCTATTCTGGCGTCCAACACCCACAAGGAGGAGACCAGCATCCAAACGCCCATAAAGGACCCCCTAGCCAGCGTTCAACACCCTAGAGGCCTCCTAACACGTGGATCTCATGAAAGCTCAGCCCAAACACTCACCAAGTAGGCCCTAGAAGTAGATTTTAGCACTAAAAGACTATTTTGCCCTTCTTAATGTAATCCATAGTCATTAGTTTAGTATTTAAAGACTTTTACTCCTCTCATTAGGGGGAGGACACACACTTTTACATTTATTATTGTATTTTCTCTCAGTAGGAGTTTCTAAACCTCCTAGGTTGTGGGGAGGAGCCCTGCTGAGTCTTATGGATTAATAAAAGTATTACTGTTTCCTTTCAATTGGTGTTTGATTCTCTATTCTAAGATGTATCTTCATTCTTCATTCTAAGACCGCGTGCCTGACAACCACCCGTGTTCTTCTTGGGTTCGTGTGACTACGTAACTGGAAAGCATTAAATCACCAGCTTGATTATACATCTCTTAGACGGCTAATCCACGACTTCGTTGGGGACTTCTCGAGACATCAGTTCAGCCGAGGTATGGGGAGATTAGGGTCTTTGTGGTAGAGGCTAGAACCCAAAGACACAGCATTCTCTGATCTGGAAGATTCGACCGTGTCTATGGCATTTTGAGTAGGATCATTAAGGAGAATAGACTACAAGAGCTTCACCCTCAATTAGAATGGATCCACACTAACCCTGGGGTTCAGATCTGGAGGAGCATTGGCGACCTCTCATCCGGTGTCAATATATACATCCTGCCAAAGAAGAAATCATTCACAATTGAAGAAGACAGTAAGACCGGAATTAATCTAGAAGAACAAAGCATCTCCAAGCCTTAACCATCTTCTTATCATTATAAACATATAAACCTAGTTAAGATCTCTTTATTCCTTTTATGCTTTTATCCAAATCCAACAACTCTTCTATCCGCTTGACTAAGATCTGCAAGATAACCATAGCTTGCTTCAAATCACAATCCTCGTGGGATTGACCCTGACTCGCTCAGGTATTACTTAGACGACCAGTGCACTTGCTGGTTCAATTGTGTGGAAGTGTGGGATTCTGCGCACCAACCACTTCGACCAAAGCTTCTCGCCTGGTATCGGTGGGAACTCTGCTTCATACACCTTGAACACAGCCTCCTGCATGTACACCGGATGCACGTATGGACCTTATTCAACACTAGCGGCAGCACAAGCAGTAAGCACATGACAACATGGAGAATAGAGTGACTAGAAAAGGCCATAGTAACACGTGCCCACCATCAACCGAACACGGAACGAGCCTTGCGACCAACCCTTGAAAGGCTTTAACTCCTCAACCACAAACACTGAGGCCCATCTATCACAGTGAGTAACGTGCATCTTCGAGATTCCCTCTCTGTTCTTTTCAATAGTAGCTATCAGCCATTGGGAAAATTGACTCCCTGCCACTAGTTGTGCCTGTACCTCCCTGCCCTTCCTAACGAATAACTGTTGCAGCCTCTCGTAAGTGCATCACACGATGGCTGAAATCAATAAATAACATGTACCCTTAAGTACTGCATTCATGCACTCGGAGAGGTTCGTTGTCATGTGCCCAAACTGGCGACCCCCGTCGCAGTGTTGTAGCCAGATCTCTTTGTTGATCCTACCAGCCCAGTCCGCCATCTCTCGCAACAAACCTCTTAAGGCATCCATGTACCACTCGTACCCAGCCTTGCTTGGACTATAAGCAGCATTTATGAGATATCGCTTGCCCTCGGCAGACTTGAAACGAGACATAAAGTTTGTAGCCATGTGCCTGACACAATAAGTATGGAATGCTCTAGGAGGTTGCCAACCACTATCGTCGGCTCTCACTGCAGCCTTGATCGCCTAGGATCTATCAGAAATAATCAACAGGCCTTCTTGTGGGGTCACATGTCGTCTCAAATTGGTAAGGAAGAAAGACCAGGACACCGTGGTCTGAGACTCAACAATTGCAAAAATAACATGAAGGATATTGTTGTTACCGTCATGTGCTACTGCAATAAGAAACACACCACTATATTTGCCATACAGATGTGTGCCATCGACAGAGACGAATGCCTTACAATGCTTGAAAGCCTTCACACAGGCAGAAAAGGCCCAGAATACCTTATCAAACATGCTACAGTCGCACACCACAAGGTGCCCATCATAGTACGGTACGGCCCTAAACTCACATATTATTCTGGGAGAATAACTTTGTAGTGCTTGCAGCAACCTCGGTATCTTATTATATGACTCCCAATCATCGTATATCTGTACAATTACCTTTTGCTTCACCATCCAGACCTTTCTGTATGAGGGTTTGAAGTGATAGACTATATCAATGGCAGGATGATACTGTAAATGAGGCTGCTGTCTAACTGTCGATGGTCCTGAGATATGGTGGGTGCTAAATACGAGTGCGCTCCTCCAACCCTATGCACCTCCCTAACGAAATAACACATACATGGTTGGCAGTTATACCAAATATAATAATGATAAAAGAAAAAATATACCACAGTTAAACTTGACCTCACTAATATCTGAGATTCTGTCAGAGGACAACACGGAGACTCCAAGGGCATCCTGTTGCATATTGCTGACAATGCACATGGTACTTTAATCAGTCCAACTCCACAACTTGGTACTCAGTACTTCTGTGAATGCTATAATTCATCACACCCTGCATTATTGCATCTCTGCTTTTGAATCCATGGCCAACCTGAAACTCCACACCACAGTCTAAGCTGTAATCATCTTCACCGGTGTTGGAAAATAGAGTTTTCTTGTGTATCACATCCAGATCTAATGTATAATAGTGACTTGGTACAGATGATAAGGCTGGAATTGGGTGCGGCGCAGACAAAAGATACTGAATTGATGCCTCGACTAGTGTCTCTAGTACAAATTCCTCCTCCTCATCATCTTCAGAAGAACCATTATCGTTGCTATTCACAACATACTCCTCGTCAGAATCCTCACCATCCACGTCCATGTCTTCCACTAGACTAGCAACATGTAGCGGTGGTGGTGCGAGAGGTGGGTAATCCTGTACAAAATTCGAGTGGCTAGATCCACCGCCACCAACATCATCGACCTCTGCAGAAAGCTCCATCACTTGTTCTGCCATGATTCTCCCATGGATGTCAAACATGAGGCGCACATGCTCGTCGCCATGGAGCCAAAACAAACAAAACCGAAAAACTCCATTAACTATCGGTGCTAGCAACCTATACCCCACCATTCCGATATCTTTTCTTTCGCTACCACCAACGCTACTCAATATCTGACTTTTTAACTTGGACAAAGAACTTATTCGTCGAGTGTGCAACAGAATGGGATTATCACACTCAAATATCACCCTAGTGTCACTGTTTCTCATATGACAATTGGGATACACACTTACAACCATATATCCACTACTAGACATTTTGCCTTATTTTTTGGAAGAAAAATGGAAGAGAAGAAGAAGTGAAATGTTTATGGAGAATACAAAGGGTTTAGGATTGCACATCCTTTTATAACTACTGAAAATTTGTCACAATGTATTTTGTTTACAATGTAAACGAAAAAAGAATGCATGTATCTCGTTTACACTATAAACAAAATATGCACGTATCCCATATATTGCCATATCTCGTTTACACTATTCTTATTTCATTTACACTGTAAACGAGATAAGAGATATGATGGATTTCATAAAAATGCTACAAATTGTATATTTTGATAAATAATTTTTTATTTATTTAAAAAAATCCTACTTTTACTATTAAAAATTTATCAAACACTTAAAAAATTTCATTAAAAAAGGTTTTTTAAACAATTTAATAGTACCTAAACAAATTCTAATTTTCCTATGCAAACTAAAACAACCTACATTAATAACAAAAGAGAAAAATTTAAAAGAAAAATGAAATACAGTAGCGATATATTGTTATTTTGAATATTTAAAAGCAAGTGTGTTTTATTTACATATTCACAATTTTTTGAGTATTTATCCATTTTGGTTCCCAAAAAATTTTGAATCAGACATTTTAGTCCTTAGCTAAAATTAATTAGCTCGTTAGTCCCTAATATTTAAGTTAGTAAGTCGTATTGATCCTTGGCCCATTTTGCTCCTTCAACTCCTAGTGGAGCTATCCCACGTGCCACATTAAGTTGAAACGTTAGATGTTAATTGCCACGCGTACAAAGGAGACAAATTGATCCCTGAACAAATTACAGTCAATTTGGTCCCCTAAAACATTTATTATTAGACAAATTAGTCTTCAAAATTATTCATTATAAGATATATCAGTCTCCCAAAATATTCATTATAAAAAAATTAAGCTATCATTGTCATATTGGACCTTCTCATTGTCAATATATCTCTCCCTTGCTAGCTTAAGAGCTCTGTAAATTATTTTATCACTGCAGATCACATTGAATTCGACCTTCGTATAATCAAATGCCTCTCCATTTGTCAAGTGAGGCTAAGTAAGGAGTCTCTTCTCCAACTTGGTTGTCATTCAACTTTGATCACTTAGACTAAATCCAAACTCCTTTGTACAAGTGTGATTTAGATTTTGAGTTTTGATTTAGAAGTCGTCTCATGCACTATTCCAAGCACAATAATGAGTCATGGACATTCATTTTTTGTGGATTTTCTGCATTGTTGGTTATTATAGGAATTTGAGGTTGAGGCCTTCCACTTCTAACCCTAAATCCTTCATATTACTTGTAGCGAACCTGTTGTGAACTCCTTTGTGTTAGTCTCAATTATCACTTCCTGTACTCTAGTTTCAATGGCTGCTTTCTATGCTCCTTCATTCATTTTTAGTAGAGCCCGATTAGCATTATGTTGTCCAACCTGTTCAGTATTAGTCTTACTTTCCCTCTTAGTCTTGTATTTCGTTTTAATCACTTCTATCACTACAAAAAAAAACATGTTTTAGCGATAAACTTTTAGTGGTAATAACATAATGGTCACTAATTCATTAATTTAAATTATGTTTTCGTGACAATTATATATTTGCCATTATTATTGTATGTTATAGTGGTCATTATTACTATTTTCAGAAAATTATTATCTTTTTTCACTTTTAATTTTAATTTTTTTAAATTATTATAGTGGCTATTACTATTATTGCCGCTAAACTTTTATTATCACTCTTTTTTATCTTTCTCTCCTAAATTAAATTGAAAAACAGAAAGAAAGAAAAAGTAGTGAAAAGCTGAAAAAAGAAAGAAAAATATCTTAACTGGTTAATTTGCGTAATCCTTCCATCGCCGATCACCACCGCTGTAACCGTTGCCATCGCCGACAGCCACCATCTATCAACCTACTCCTTGGATCGGACTTCATTTCCATCCGATCCGCCTCAGATCCGCATCGCTGTCATCATTTGTTCGTCTCAGATCTACGTTGTCAAGGTCTTCCAGCCACCATTGCTGCTCTTGTCGCAACACCATACCTCTGCCTTGCACCGCCGCCATTCTTGCACGTAGACGCACAAAATTATTGCTACCAGTAGGTCTTCTCCCTTTATTTTTTCAATTTTGGTTTGAATATTCAGAAGCCTGTGATTCTCTCTCTGTGTTATTACTTTTGCTCTGTTTGCTTGCTTGATCCTCATGAACCTAGTAGATCAAGCTGAAATCGAAGTTTTCTCCTAGTAATAAATCTTATTTGAGGTTTGTTAGAGTTTGTTGATTCTGCATTCAAGACACTTGGTGCACAAATTGTGAATCACACTTTTCACAACTCGTACCACTAACCAGCAAGTGCACTAGGTCATCCAAGTAATACCTTACATGAATAAGGGTCGATCCCACGGAGATTGTCGGCTTAAAGCAAGCTATGGTTATTTTGTAATTTTTAGTCAGGAAATCAATGATAAGAGTGATTATATTTATGAAGAGTAAATAGCATAAAATGAATGATACTTATTATGCAGTAATGGAGAATATGTTAGAGTTTTGGAGATGCTTTGTCTTTTGAATCTCTGCTTTCCCCCTGTCTTCTTCTTCACGCACGCAAGGTTCCTCCTATGGCAAGCTATGTGTTGGTAGATCACCATTGTCAATGGCTACCATCCGTCCTCTCAGTGAAAATGGTCCAGGTGCGCTGTCACTGCACGGCTAATCATCTGTCGGTTCTCACTCCTGCTGGAATAGGATCCATTGATCCTTTTGCGTCTGTCACTACGCCCAACCCTTGTGAGTTTGAAGCTTGCAGAATAGATCTCTAAAAGTTGTTTAAATACTAAACTAGTAACCTAGGTTTACAGAAAATGAGTAAACTAAGATAGATAGTGCAGAAATCCACTTTTGGGGACCACTTGGTGTGTGCTGGGGCTGAGACTTGAGCTTTACACATGCCTAGACTGTTTCTAGAGTTAAACACCAGGTTGTAACCTGTTTCTGGCGTTTAACTCCAACTTGTAACCTGTTTCTAGCGTTTAACGCCAGAATGCAACATGGAACTGGCATTGAACGCCAGTTTACGTCATCTATCCTCGAACAAAGTATGAACTATTATATATTGCTGGAAAGCCCTAGATGTCTACTTTCTAACGCAATTGAGAGCGCGCCAATTGGACTTCTGTAGCTCCAAAAAATCCATTCCGAGTGAAGAGAGGCCAGAATCCAATAGCATCAGCAGTCCTTTTTCAGCCTGAATCAGATTTTTGCTCAGCTCCCTCAATTTCAGCCAGAAAATACCTGAAATTACAGTAAAACACACGAAATCATATTAAAGTCTAGAAATATGAATTTTGCCTAGAAACTAATAAAAATATACTAAAAACTAACTAAAACATACTAAAACTATGTAAAAATAATGCCAAAAAGCGTATAAATTATCCGCTCATCACATCCCCAAACTTAAATTGTTGCTTGTCCCCAAGAAACTAAAAATCAAATAGGATAAAAATAAGAGAATATACTATGAATTCCAAAATATCAATGAAACTTAGCTCCAATCAGATGAGCGGGACTTGTAGCTTTTTGCCTCTTGAATAGTTTCGGCATCTCACTTTATCCTTTGAAGTTCAGAATGATTGGCATCTATAGGAACTTAGAATTCAAATAGTGTTATTGATTCTCCTAGTTCAGTATGTTGATTCTTGAACACAGCTACTTTATGAGTCTTGGCCGTGGCCCTAAGCACTTTGTTTTCTAGTATTACCACCGGATACATAAATGCCACAGACACATAACTGGGTGAACCTTTTCAGATTGTGACTCATCTTTGCTAGAATCCCCAATTAGAGGTGTCCAGGTTTCTTAAGCACACTCTGTTTTTGCTTTGGACCTCGACTTTAACCGCTCAGTCTCAAGTTTTCACTTGACACCTTCACGCCACAAGCACATGGTTAGGGACAGCTTGGTTTAGCCGCTTAGGCCAGGATTTTATTCCTTTAGGCCCTCCTATCCACTGATACTCAAAGTCTTGGATCCTTTTTATTACCCTTGCCTTTTGGTTTTAAGGGCTATTGGCTTTTTGCTCTTGCCTTTTGGTTTTAAGAGCTTTTGGCTTTTTCTGCTTGCTTTTTCTTTTTCTTTCTAAATTTTTTTTCGCATTTATTTTTTTTTGCAAGCTTTGTTCTTCACTGCTTTTTCTTGCTTCAAGAATTATTTTTATGATTTTTCAGATTATCAAATAACATTTCTCCTTTTCATCATTCTTTCAAGAGCCAACATATTTAACATTCATAAACCTCAATATCAAAAGACATATGCACTGTTCAAGCATTCATTCAAAAAACAAAAAGTATTGTCACCACATCAAAATAGTTAAACTAATTTCAAAGATGAATTCGAAACCATGTACTTCTTGTTCTTTTGTAATTAAAACATTTTTCATTTAAGAGAGGTGATGGATTCATAGGACATTCATAGCTTTAAGACATAGACATTCAGACACTAATGATCATATAGTAAAGACACAAACATAATTAAACATGAAGCATAGTAAACGAAAAACAGGAAAATAAGAACAAGTAGATTAAGGAACGGGTCCACCTTAGTGAGGGTGGCGTCTTCCTCTTCTTGAAGAACCAATGGTGTTCTTGAGTTCCTTTATGTCTCTTCCTTGCCTTTGTTGCTCTTCCCTCATAGCTCTTTGATCTGCAGTCAATTGCTCTACCACTAAATTATGGACCCTTGAGATGAATCTCTCCATCTCCCATGACTCGGAGGTGGAAGCTTTTGCCTTCCCTTTCCTACTTCTAGAGGTTTCTCCGGCCTTAGGTGCCATAAATGGTTATGGAAAAACAAAAAGCAATGCTTTTACCACACCAAACTTAAAAGGTTTGCTCATCCTCGAGCAAAAGAAGAAAGAAGTGGAGAAGATGGAGGAGATGGAGGTGTGTGAATGGTTGGTCAAGGACTTAGCATCCCTGCTCCATTTAGGCGTGAAAAACGCCCTTAGAATGCATGTCTGGCGTTAAACGCCAGCTTGCTGCTTGTTTCTGGCATTTAACGCCAATTCCATGCTCTGTTTTGGCGTTAAACGCCAGTCTGGTGCTTGTTTCTGGTGTTTAACGCCAGCTTGATGCTTCTTTCTGGCGTTAAACACCAGCTTGTTGCTTCTTACTGGCGTTTAAACGCCAGTAAGCTCTTCCTCCAAGGTGAGCTATTTTTAATGCTATTTTTCATTCTGTTTTTGATTTTTCAGTAGTTTTTGTGACTTCATATGATCATCAACCTACAGAAAACATAAAATAGCAATGGAAACTAAATATATATAGTTAAATAACATTGGGTTGCCTCCCAACAAGCGCTTTTTTATTGTCTTTAGCTGGACCTTGCTGAGCTTTTAATCTAGCCTCAGCCTTGAGCACTCTTGCTCAACATTGCCTTCAAGATAATGCTTGATTCTCTGTCCATTAACAATGAACTTCTTATTAGAATCAATGTCTTGAAGCTCCACATAGCCATATGGTGACACACTTGTAATCACATATGGTCCCCTCCACCGGGATTTTAGTTTCCCGGAGAATAGCCTGAGCCTAGAGTTAAACAGCAGAATCTTCTGCCCTGGTTCAAAGACTTTAGATGACAGCTTTCTATCATGCCACCTTTTTGCTTTCTCTTTGTAAAGCTTGGCATTTTCGAAAGCAGTGAGTCTGAATTTCTCTAGCTCATTCAGCTGGAGCAATCTTTTTTCTCCAAATAGGAGTCTTGAATGCTGTTCTGTAAGCCCACAAAGCATCATCCAAGCTTCTCGCCCAATCCTTTCTACGGGTACTTACAGTTCATTTCAGGATTCTTTTTAGTTCTTTATTAGAGACTTCAGCTTGCTCGTTTGTCTGTGGATGATATGGAGTTGCCACCTTGTGACTAATTCCATACCGGACCATAGCAGAGTAAAGCTGTTTGTTGTAGAAGTGAGTGCCTCCATCACTAATTAGTGCTCTAGGGATACCAAACCTGCTGAAGATATGTTTCTGGAGGAACTTCAGCACTGTCTTAGTATCATTAGTGGGTGTGGCAATGGCCTCTACCCATTTGGATACATAGTCAACTGCAACCAGAATATAAGTGTTTGAGTATGATGGTGGGAAAGGCCCCATGAAGTCAATACCCCATACATCAAACAACTCAATCTCCAAGATTCCTTGTTGAGGCATGGCGTAACCATGAGGCAGATTACCAGCTTTCTGGCAACTGTCACAGTTACGTACAAACTCTCAGAAATCTCTATAGAGGGTAGGCCAGTAGAAGCCATATTGAAGGACCTTGGTGGCTGTTCGCTCACCTCTGAAATGGCCTCCATATTGTGACCCATGGCAATGTCATAAGATCTTCTGTGCTTCTTCTCTAGGCACACACCTTCGGATTATTCCGTCTGCACATCTCTTAAAGAGATAGGGTTCATCCCATAAGTAGTACTTTGCATCAGTAATTAATTTTTTCTTTTGTTGCCTGCTGTACTCCTTGGGTATGAACCTTGCAGATTTATAGTTTGCAACGTCTACAAACCATGGCGTTTCCTGAATGGCGAACAAATACTCATCAGGAAAGATTTCAGAGATCTCAATAGAGGGAAAGGATGCCCCTTCTACTGGCTCTATCCGGGACAGATGATCAGCCACTTGGTTTTCTTTCCCTTTTCTGTCTCTTATTTCTATATCAAACTCTTGCAAAAGCAACACCCATCTATGAGCCTGGGTTTTGAATCCTGCTTTGTAAGTAGATATTTAAGAGCAGCATGGTCAGTGTACACAATCACTTTTAATCCTACTAAGTATGATCTAAACTTGTCAATGGCATAAACCACTGCAAGCAATTCTTTTTCTGTGGTTGTGTAATTTTTCTGGGCATCATTTAAAACACGGCTAGCATAATAAATGACATGCATAAGCTTGTCATGCCTCTGCCCCCCAATACTGCACCAATGGCATAGTCACTAGCATCACACATTAATTCGGTGCTGTGACCAGCTTAGCTTTTAGGGTTTTAAACGCCTGCAGGCACTCTGTGTCAAACACAAATGGTGTGTCAGCAGCTAGCAGGTTGCTCAGAGGTTTTGCAATTTTTGAAAAATCCTTTATAAACCTCCTATAGAATCCTGCATGCCCCAAAAAACTTCTGATTGCCTTAACATTGGCAGGTGGTGGTAATTTTTCAATTACCTCTACCTTAGCTTGATCCACCTCTATTCCCTTGTTCGAAATCTTGTGCCCAAGGACAATCCCTTCAGTCACCATAAAGTGACATTTTTCCCAGTTTAAAACCAGGTTAGTCTCTTGGCATCTTTTCAGAACCAGTGTCAGGTGATCAAGACAGGAGCTGAATGAGTCTCCATATACTGAGAAGTCATCCATGAAGACTTCCAGAAATTTTTCCACCATATCAAAGCAAATAGAGAGCATGCATCTTTGAAAGGTTGCAGGTGCATTACACAGCCCAAATGGCATCCTTCTGTAGGCAAATACTCCAGATGGACATGTGAATGCTGTTTTCTCTTGATTCTGGGGATCTACTGCAATTTGGTTGTAGTCTGAATAGCCATCCAAGACGCAGTAATAATCATGACCTGCTAGTCTTTCTAGCATCTGGTCTATGAATGGTAAAGGAAAATGATCCTTTCTGGTGGCTGTATTGAGCCTTCTATAGTCAATACACATGCGCTACCCTGTAACTGTTCTTGTAGGAACCAGTTCATTTTTTTCATTATGAACCACTGTCATGCCTCCCTTTTTGGGGACAACTTGGACAGGGCTCACCCAGGGGCTATTAGAAATATGATAAATAATCCCAGCCTCCAGTAACTTGGTGACCTCTTTCTGCATCACTTCCTTCATGGCTGGATTTAGCCGCCTCTGTGGTTGAACCACTGGCTTAGCATCATCCTCCAATAGGATCTTGTGCATGCATCTAGCTGGGCTTATGCCCTTAAGGTCACTTATGGACCACCCAAGAGCTGTCTTGTGTGTCCTTAGCACTTGAAGTAGTGCTTCCTCTTCCTGTGGATTTAAAGAAGAGCTTATGATCACCGGAAAAGTGTCACCTTCTCCCAGAAATGCATATCTCAGGGATGGTGGTAATGGTTTGAGCTCGGGTTTTGGAGGTTTTTCCTCTTCCTGAGGAATTTCCAGAGGCTCTTTTATCTCATCTGAATCCTCCAAATCAGGCTGAGCATCTTTAAAGATGTCTTCTAGCTCTGATTTGAGACTCTCAGCCATGTTGATCTCCTCTACCAAAGAGTCAATAAGATCAACTTTCATGCAGTCTTTTGGTGTGTCTGGATGCTGCATGGCTTTGACAGCATTTAACTTGAATTCATCCTTATTGACCCTCAGGGTTATTTCCCCCTTTTGGACATCAATGAGAGTTCATCCAGTTGCTAGGAAAGGTCTTCCTAGAATGAGAGTAGCACTCTTGTGCTCCTCCATTTCCAGCACTACAAAGTCAGTGGAAAAGGCGAATGGCCCAACCCTGACAATCATGTCTTCAATCACGCCCGATGGGTATTTAATGGAGCCATCAGCAAGTTGGAGACATATCCGAGTTGGTTTGACTTCTTCAGTTAAACCAAGCTTTCTGATAGTGGATGCAGGTATTAGGTTTATGCTTGCCCCAAGATCACATAAAGCTGTCTTGGTGCAATTACCCTCTAATGTGCATGGTATCATAAAGCTCCTGGGATCTTTAAGCTTTTCTGGGAAGCTTTTCAAAATGAATGCAGTACATTCTTCAGTGAGGAGAACTCTTTCAGTTTCTCTCCAATCCTTCTTATGACTCAAGATCTCTTTCATGAACTTGGCATAAGAGGGTATTTGCTCAAGTGCCTCTACAAACGGAATCTTTATTTCAAGAGTCCTGAGATAGTCTGCAAAGTGGGCAAATTGCTTATCCTGCTCCTCTTTATGGAGTTTTTGAGGATAAGGCATCTTGGCTTTGTATTCCTCAACCTTAGTTGCTGTAGGTTTATTTCCTACAGAGGTGGTTGGAGAAGCCTTTTTAGAGGGGTTGTTATCAGCACTTGTGTGTGTCTGATCCCTCACTGGCATTTGAATGCCAGAGTTAGAAGCTGGATTGGCATTGGACGCCAACTCCTTACTTGTTTCTGGCATTTGAACGCCAGAACTAAGCTTCCATTGGGCGTTTGACGCCAACTCCCTGCCTGTTCTGGCGTTTGAACGCCAGAGTTGTTCCTCTCTGGGCTCTTACTGTCCTCAGAGGGATTTTGTATAATATTTTGCTCATCCTCTGTCAGTTATTCTTTTCTTGGCTTTCTGCTGCTCTGAAGTGAGGTATTTAATGTTTTCCCTCTTCTTAATTGAACTGCCTGGCACTCTTCTGTTATCTGCTTTGATAACTGCTGTCTTGTCTGATTCAATTGTGCCTCCATATTTTTATTAGCATTTTTAGTGTCTTGTAGCATCTCCTTGAATTCTGCTAGCTGTTTTGTTAGAAAGCACAATTGTTGATTGAGTTCAGCAACTTGTTCTGGAGGACCAAGTTCAGTAGACACTGCTTTGGCTTCTTCTTTTATGGAGGACCCATTACTTATGTACAGATGCTGGTTTCTAGCAACTATATCAATAAGCTCTTGAGCCTCCTCAATAGTTTTCCTCATGTGTATAGATCCACCAGCTGAGTGGTCTAGGGACAATTGAGCTCCTTCTGTAAGCCCATAGTAGAAGATGTCTAATTGCACCCACTCCAAAAATATTTCAGAGGGGCATTTCCTTAGCATCCCTCTGTACCTCTCCCAGGCATTATAAAGGGATTCTTCATCTTCTTGTTTAAAGCCTTGGATGTCCAGCCTTAGCTGTGTCATCCTTTTTGGAGGGAAATATTGATTCGGGAATTTGTCTGATAACTGTTTCCATTTCCTTATGCTTGCTATGGGTTGGTTATTTAATCACCTTTTAGCTTGGTCTTTTACAGCAAACGGAAACAGTAACAGTCTGTATACATCCTGATCTACCTCCTTGTCATGCACTGTGTCAGCAATTTGCAAGAATTGCGCCAGAAACACAATAGGTTCTTCCTGTGGAAGGCCGGAATACTGGTAATTTTGCTGCACCATGACAATGAGCTGAGGATTTAGCTCAAAACTGCTTGCTTTGATGGGAGGTATACAGATGCTACTCCCATATGCAGCAGTAATGGGGTTAGTATATGACCCCAGAGTCCTTCTGGACTGTTCATTTCCACTTAGGTCCATGATGGAGAAAGGGAGATGATGCAGATTGCAAATTAAATATTTTTTTTTGAAAACCGAAATTAAAATAAAATAAATAAAAAATTGACTATAATTTCGAAAATTTGAAGAAAAAGAAATAAAATAAAATTGAAAACTAATTTAATTAATTAAAAAGATTTGAAAAAAGATGTGGGTGAGGATTTTCGAAAAAAATGAAGAGAAAGAAATTGGTTAGGAAGTTTTGAAAAAGATATGTCTTAAAATTAAAGATACTTGTAAGAAAATAAAATAAAATAAATAAAAAAAAAGATATGAAAAAGATTTGATTTTAAGATTTGAGATTAGAAAAGATAAGATAAGCTAGGTAAGAGAAGATAAGGAATTTAAATTAAAAAGTTTTGAAATTTGAATTTTGAAATTTGAATTTTGAAAAACATAAAAATTTTAAGATCAAAATGCAAGAAAGACTCAAGAACACCTTGAAGATTCACAAGAACACGAAGAACAAAAATTCAAAGACTTAAAGGACTTAAGAACATAAAAAGAAGAACACCAAACTTAAAATTTTTAGAAAACCAAAAATAAATTTTCGAAAATTAAAGAAGAACTAACAAGAAAACATCAAACTTAAAACTTGACACAAGATTTAATCAAAGAAAAATTATTTTTGAAAAAGTTTTAAAAGGAAGACACCCAATCACCAAGAACATAAGCACAACGCTCTAGCCAATTGAGCTATAAATTGAAAGTGTTTTAATAAAGGTATTTAATATATAAAGTAGTTAAAAAAAATTTTTTTTGGATACTAATAATTCGAAAGTGCACAAGAAAAACAAGAAAAATCACAAAACAAGGAAAACTAAAGATCAAACAAGGAAAATAAACAAGAACAACTTGAAGATCAGGAAAGAACAATGAACACAAATTCGAAAATTTAAAAGAAAATAAATAAAAAAAATGCAATTGACACCAAACTTAAAATATGAAACTAAACTCAAACAGAAAAACTCAATTTTTTTTTTAGTTCATAAAATTTTCGAAAAAAATTTAAAAAGAGAAAATAAGGATTTAAAAAAATTCAACCAAAAACAATAATAGAAGACTCTAAACCAAAAAGAAAAATTTTTCCTAATCTAAGCAACAAAATAAACTGCCACTTGTCCAAACTCGAACAATCCCCGGCAACGGCGCCAAAAACTTGGTGCACGAATTGTGAATCACACTTTTCACAACTCGTACCACTAACCAGCAAGTGCACTAGGTCGTCCAAGTAATACCTTACGTGAGTAAGGGTAGATCCCATGGAGATTGTCGGCTTGAAGCAAGCTATGGTTATTTTGTAATTCTTAGTAAGGAAATCAATGATAAGAGTGATTATATTTATGAAGAGTAAATAGCATAAAATAAATGATACTTATTATGCAGTAATAGAGAATATGTTGGAGTTTTGGAGATGCTTTGTCTTCTGAATCTCTGCTTTCCCCTTGTCTTCTTCTTCACGCATGCAAGGTTCCTCCTATGGCAAGCTGTGTGTTGGTGGATCACCATTGTCAATGGCTACCATCCGTCCTCTCAGTGAAAATGGTCTAGGTGCGCTGTCACTGCACGGCTAATCATCTGTCGGTTCTCACTCCTGCTGGAATAGGATCCATTGATCCTTTTGTGTCTGTCACTACGCCCAACACTTGTGAGTTTGAAGCTCATCACAGTTATTCAATCCCTGAATCCTACTCGGAATACCACAGACAAGGTTTAGACTTTCAGGATTCTCAAGAATGCTGCCAATGGATTCTAGCTTATACCACGAAGATTCTGATTAAGGAATCCAAGAGATACTCATTCAATCGAAGGTAGAACGGAGGTGGTTGTCAGGCACGCGTTCATAGGTTGAGAATGGTGATGAGTGTCACGGATCATCACATCCATCATATTGAAGTGCAAACGAACATCTTAGATAGAAACAAGCATGTTTGAATAGAAAACAAAAATAATTGCATTAATTCATCGAGACGCAGCAGAGCTCCTTACCCCCAACAATGGAGTTTAGAGACTCATGCCGTCAAAGAGTACAAAGTTCAGATCTAAAATATCATGAGGTGCAGAATAGATCTCTAAAAGTTGTTTAAATACTAAACTAGTAACCTAGGTTTACAGAAAATGAGTAAACTAAGATAGATAGTGCAGAAATCCACTTTTGGGGCCCACTTGGTGTGTGCTGGGGCTGAGACTTGAGCTTTACACGTGCCTAGGCTGTTTCTAGAGTTAAACGCCAGGTTGTAACCTGTTTCCGGCGTTTAACTCCAACTTGTAACCTGTTTCTGGCGTTTAACGCCAGAATGCAACATGAAACTGACGTTGAACGCCAGTTTACGTTGTCTATCCTCGAACAAAGTATGGACTATTATATATTGCTAGAAAGCCCTGGATGTCTACTTTCTAACGCAATTGATAGCGCGCCAATTGGATTCCTGTAGCTCCAAAAAATCTATTCCGAGTGCAGGGAGGTCAGAATCCAACAGCATCAGTAGTCCTTTTTCAGCCTGAATCAGATTTTTGCTCAGCTCCCTCAATTTCAGCCAGAAAATACCTAAAATTACAGAAAATATACGAACTCATAGTAAAGTCCAGAAATATGAATTTTGCCTAGAAACTAATAAAAATATACTAAAAACTAACTAAAACATACTAAAACTA
>NC_029788.2:21125922-21127948 GCF_000816755.2 Arachis ipaensis
ATGATCTTTTAATCTTTGGGGTTGTGGGTGGGGGGGGGGGGTTTTAAGTATCTTGGTCAGTTTTTAGGTGTGTGGAATACGATGATAGAATCAAGTGGTACTGTCAAGTAGTAGCTATATAGTAAGAAGAAACCAGAAGCAGTGACTTTTGTCTCTCTCGTTCATTCTGTCTCACTCTATCTCTATTATTCGCTCTTTCTCACAACTACTCGCCTATTAAATATGCGAAAAACCGTAACAAAAATGTATCAAAAATCATGCATAAGCTAGTTTCATTGGTGCATGTTTTCATGTGGCATGTGCACTATGAATTTCTGGTGGCCATATTAATCCTATTAGCAGCACTCATTGGTTTGATGCTGAAACAGCTTGCTGAGCAACCACTTATTGACTTGTTTTGGATATGGGGTTAACCAAAGTTGTGTATATTGCCACTTTTGAACTGAGTTTTTCTTTTGGAAGGTTCAGAGTTATTTCTGATTCAACCTCTGATCCAAACATTAAGTATCCCAAAATTGCCTTGCCGCTAACACCATTATGCTTCATTACCCTATATTTCCCTTTTGTTTTTTTGTGAAAAGAAAGGTTCCTGGTTTTCCAAAATTGTGAGAATTAAGCATTGTTTTTTATAGACATTGAAAATTTGATTTCTTATATGTATATATCTATTTTGTATGTTCAAATGCATCGCTATTTATTGAATTGTGAAATTGATCACATAGATATAAAGAAAATTCAATCCTTGTTTGTGTCATCATATAGTTGTGATTAAAATGCTGCTATCTCTTGTGTTTAGAAGTAACTATAAGTGAACTTGTAGAATGGTTGAAACTAGCACGGCGTCTCCGATGGTGGAGGCTGATATAACAGCAATGAAGGAAACACTCCGAGCCCAACAAATTCTTCTGCAGCAGCTACATGCAGAGTTGGATCAGAAAAGAGAAGCCTCTGCTACTATAACCAGCGAAGCTATGGACATGATACTTCGTCTGCAAGGCGAAAAGGCTGCCGTGAAGATGGAGGCAAGTCACTGCAAGAGAATGGCAGAGGAGAAGATAGGTCATGCTAAGGAAAATCTTAAAGTCTTTGAAGATCTTATGTATCAGAAGTAGATGGAAACCACTGCTCGAGTTCCAAGTCTTGGCTTACAAACAGAAGCTTCTGGCATTGGGAGTAGATATCAATCTCAGTGGGCATGAATTCCCTAATGATCTTCTTAATAGAAGTGAACAAAATGGAGAAGATGATCAAAGTAGCTCTACGAGAAGGTTGCAATCATTGCCCCTATTTGCTCTATGAGGTGCAACTTTAGATCATTGCTAACACTCGTATTGCTACAATGATGCAACATAGTTATAAGCTTGTAACATTTTTTGTTGTTTAGATTTGTAACATGATTTATTACTTTTCAAGAGAAATTTGTGTATCAATATTTTGAATTTAATGAAATATCTCATTTTGTAGTAATTAATTTCAATATATTTATATTATGCATAATAATAATAATTGTTGGCAAAAATAATTGAGATTCTAGAAAAAAAAGATAGTTCGTTGCTTCTAAGAAAATGAGTATAATATAACAAAAAAAGTCTTAAGATTTTAGCGGCAATAGTAATGGCAACTAAAACTAAATAATATTACAATTTTAGAATTATTTTTAGTGGCCATATAAATTACCGGTAAAATGAGTTTTGGCGGCAATAGTAATGGTCGCTAAAAGTGAATAACATTGCAATTTTAGAATTACTTTTGGTGGTCATATAAATTGCCAAGAAAATGGTGGCTAAAAATTATATACTTTTTGCGGCATTAAAAAGGTCTTTACCGGCAAATGTTATAATTGCCGCTAAAACTTTTTAGCGACAAAGCATAAGACGGCTAATGTCTAATTGCCGGTAAATGTATTAGCGGCTATTTTTATTGCCGCTGAAAGCAAAATAAATAGCTGCTAAAAGTGATTTTTCTTGTAGTGTGAATCGGTCTAAATTAATACTATTTTTATAAAATAACCATAATATTCCTATTA
>NC_029788.2:21137273-21142536 GCF_000816755.2 Arachis ipaensis
GGGTATGATAGATACAATATAACTTAATCCAAAGAATGAGCAATAACAAAGTTCAAACATATCCTAAATTTATAAGATATAATTGATCTATCTTAAGTTATATAATACAATATAACTTAATACAAATAATCATATAAAGCTACAAAGTACAACATCAATCATAAAATAAAGTCACACAATTATTACACCAGGATATTACTCCAATTTTTGAGAACCAATTGCACCTTCTTCTGCTACTTAAATTCCTAGAGCATTTTGACCACTTCCAATTTTAGGCAACCAACATAGTAAAAATTCATTTTGTGCCAGTCAGCTTCAAGTTCATAAAGCAATTATGACTAAACTTAATTTTTCAAGACCATTTTACTTGAAATACTCTAAAACTTTATATTTAGAATACCAATTATCTATTGTTGGTTCAATAATAACTCTTACTTTTATCTTGCACTTGTAAAGATGCAAAACTTCTTTTTTACAAACAAAAGAACAAACAAATGGGGTAAAATGAATGCCAATGCAGGGAAGTAATACTTAGTTCATTCACTAAATAATAACAAAACTTACTTGAGAGCTTTATAAGGTTTAGATGAAAGGTCCACGTCAAACTAACACAGCTTCCCTTCTTTGCTCCCAACAATTAAATTATCACCTATAAACAGAGCATACAAACAAGTAATTATGAAAAATAATTTCATTTTTATGAAAAACTAATTGATTATGCAACATATGCATAACAACAATAATCACACCTCCTAGATCTTCAGGAAATGTTATTGTTTGGGATAAAATTAGGCATTTAGTGTCTATCTGGTACAAAGCATATTAATGACTTTTAGAGGACTTTTTCTCTTAGACATTATGAGATTGGGAAGCTACAGTTCACTGATTTCTATGGTTTTTTTTATTTTATTTTATTTTTATGTCTTAGGGAGGATATCTTTTCCTTGACTCCTGTGTATTGTTTCTTCTATAAACTAATGAAATTCTCTCTTTTGTTATCAATAAATAAATAAATAAATAAATAATCATACCTCCAGGATGAACCGTAATAGATGAGGCTTCACGGATCCCAGTATCTAACTTCTTTATGAGCTTTCTCTTCAATAAATCATACACATGAACACTCTGCTTTGTACAAATAAAGAAAATAGAATGAGATGGATGGAAAGTTGATCTAACAACAAGCCATGTAACTTTAATGGAAGATTTTATGTAAGCTTCTTCGATAAGTGGTGTATCAGAACTACTCTTGATTGACGTAAAAAATAAGTCAAGGAATAAAAAAAGCAGTCAAGCCTAATTTAAATATTCAATTCCTAGTTATTTTTAATCCAATTAAGAATTTAAGATATGCTAATTATCTAACACTTTATTGAACAAGAACTAACATAATACAGTTAGTTTTACATAAGATCTATCAATCAGATAATCACATAAAGTGATAAAACACAGTCATAAATACCAGCAAATAAAACACTAAATAGGTGGAACTACATGACTAATTATTACCAAGCCTAGCTGGTTCTATTCATGATCATTAGCTGAAAAGTCAGACAGACATGCAATAGAAAAATACAGAAATTAAATATGACAAAGTGAAAATCACGTCATCATCATAACAAACTATTTTAACACATATTAAGCTAACAAGACATGGTTTTTTCAAAAAGGATAACTCCACTGAGATACTGAAGAGCTCTAGGAGTGAAGAGGAGCTCCTTGAGAGCCTGCCTGTTAGTTTCAACTTTCTCAACGGTGATGTTGGATAAACACTTGCCAATTATTCCAGTTGACTCATCATCAACAAGAATACACTTTTTGGAGGGTGCCAAATTATGCAGCATTGGCAAAGAAAAATTGTTAAGAAAAAAGTATACATATGATATGGTTTTGTTATATTTGATGCAAAGTTCTTATTCAATCAAAAACAAAAGGAAGGAAAAATTGTACTTTTTATTCAAATTGTGTTGGTTTGGTTAAATCAAAGGGACAAGTCTCTTTTTTTTAGAAAAAGTTTTCCAAGTCAAGTCAGATCTGAAATCTTCACACAATCAGGCAGCAATTAATAATCACAAATTTGCAAAGAAAAATTCATTGTGCTTGTTACCAATTGCAATGCTCAATTAAGGCAATGCATTTTCTTTTCCATCCTTAATTTGTCATTCAAGTGAATCTGTTGTTTTATTTTTTTTTTCACCCTTAAAATAAACAATATGGTGCGGAGACAACAAAAAAATCTCTAAATTCACAAAAAGTGCCATAAAAAAAAGCAATAAAACAAAATAAAGTAAAATAAAACCTGAGTAGTTCGCAGGGGCAGAGACGAAGCACAACAACACAGAAGGACCGGAAAGTGCAGTGTGGCGGCAGTAGAAGGAGTAGTGTCGGTGCTGAGTGTAGGCAGCAACGACGGTAGTAGCTGTAGAGATGTGACAAGAACATGAACATTAGTGAGTAGAGACATCTCTTTCATCTTTGAAATTATGATTAAAATGAAACCCGGTAGTTCGCAGGGGCAAAGACGAAACACAACAACGCAGAGGGACCAGAAAGTGTAGTGTGGCGGCAGTAGAAGGAGTAGTGGCGGTGCTGAGTGCATGCAGCGACAGCGACGGTAGTAGTTACAGAAATGTGACATGAACACGAACATTAGTGAAAAAGTCCTAACAGAGATATCTCTTTCATTTCTAAAATTATGATTAAAAGGAAAGAAAAAAGTGTAAAAAACAAAATTAGAGAGGCAAAATTTTAATTATTAATTTTTTTTAAAAAAAAAAAATAGGATTCAATTTGTAAATATTTTTAGGTGGGTTAATGGTTTTTCCACACAAAAATAAGAGCAAGGAATCTATAGCCTTAATTTAAATAAGATATTTTATATATTCAAATAAAATAAGTAGAATGATTTACACATATAATTAAGCTTAGTATATATGTGATAATATATACAAAATAATAATTTACCTTTTAATTTTTGAAGGATATATCTTAAAGATTTATCTTCTCACCATTTTATATGCTGTGATTTTTACTCAATTCCGTTGATTTGTCTATTTTCTTTCTCTTAAAAATTGACGAATGTGAAAAAAAATACTATTTTAAATTGTACAAATAGCAACATTTTTCATTTTAGTGTGCGCCTTATCTTCACCACCAACGTGACGTAACACTTTGATTTGTGGAGTATCAAAATTGTTACGAAAAATGATGGAGTGTAGAATTTATTATTTTCGATTAGTAGTTAACACAAAATTTAAAATATAAATTAAAATTATATTGTTAAATTAATAATGTTCATGAATAAAAAATAAAAAAATAAAAAAGTCCCATATATACCGAAGAGGATGACCTAATATATTGGTTTTGATCAGATAATGTTTTGAAGCAATTATTGTTACATGCAATTAAATCGGCAAAAGGCCTAGATATATATTAGGGTCCATCTAGTGTACAGATGTGTTTTGGTACAGATTTACAGATTTTTGTTTTTATTTGGTTATTTATTGATTTAAAAGCGTATCACTAAAAGTGTTGCTTAAAGAGAAAGTGTTACCCTTAATCGTTAACTTGGCTCTGATACCAATTTTACTCTTCATATTTTACTTCGAATAAGTTTATAATTTGTATAATTTGCAAAATCATAAAAAATGTTGACCATTTCTACTATTACTAGTATTTATAATTTTGATTTCATTTTTATAGTTTTTTCAATCTTGTTTTAGTTTATAATATTCTTTTTTGCAAGGATTATTGTATATAAAATCTTTTATCTGTTTGTCTTTTTCTTTAATATAATTTCTCAAATCTTCAAAAACTTCTTTTATTTCTACACTTTCTGTTGTTTCTAAATATCTTTTTAATTTTTCAACCTCATTCTCCATTTTTTCTTTCAACAGCTTTAATTCTTTTAAGTCATAATATGGTTTTCCAAGCATTTATAAATTTTTTAAGTTTAACTGTTTATATTTTTTCTATCCTTTTTATTATAAGGTCATCAATTTCGATCTGAAGATTATTTAATTCCCTTTTATACTCCTTTATTTTACTTTTTACTTTTTACGCTCTTTTTCTTTTTATTTTATTTTCTGGTCTTTCAATCTTTGTATGCTTCATTATTTATTTCTGCAAATTCTATCATCGCTTCATCACTATTTTCTAGAGATTCTATTAATTTTTCTAGCTCTTCAACTTCTCTTTTCAACTTGTCATAAATTATTTTTAGAGCTTCAAATGCCCTTTGATTTATTCCAGAAAACTGTAAATAATTTAAACGATTTTCTCTTTCAAAGAGCTCTTGTTTCTTGTCTTGATAAGTTACATATATTTCTTCTCTATTTATTGTCATAATTTAGTGTTTAGAGTTTCATTTAATTTTTCGACCTTTTTTGTTAATTCTTTTATTTCAGAATTTTCTTCTTTAATCTTTAACTTAGATAAACTTAAAGGGCTATTAATTTTAGATTCTCTTATTTGAAAATTTGATGAAATCAATTTTCCTGATGGTTCTTTTAGTAATAGAACTGAATTTTCAATAGCTTTATATTTTGGTATTTCTGTTTTTACAATTTTCTGAAATAATTCATCGACATAAATTCTTTCTCTGTTTTTAAATATTATACTATGATGGCTATTTGTTAAAGCATAATTTATTGCATATGTAATTGAAAATGGTTCATCATCTTGTTCCATTAGATTTTTTCTGTGAAATTTATAAGCCAAACTTATAGATCTTCCAAGATTTTCAGTTGATAAAGGTATAGCATATCCAAGATGGGCATTAAATTTAACATTTACGTTTGCCAAATTTCCATGAACAATTCCAATTATTTGATCTATCGGGTCATCAGTAATTCTTTTGTCACAGATTGCTAAACTTATTGGTGAATTAATTCCTTTCATATATGTAGATTTAATTAAGACTTGTATGGTACTAATATGAATCCATCCAATTTTAGATCTTTTTTGTTGATCCTTAATTTTCTCAATCTGTTTACTCAATTCTTCATCATTTATCAAAGCTATTTCAAGTTCTCCATTGGCGGATTTTATCTTTATAGGGGCTTCAAGTTGAATTTTTCCATAGTATATTATATTTTTCCTATTAAAAACTTCTTTTAAAAGGTTCTGTTTATTAAAATTTTCATTTGATTTGAGATTTAATTCTGTTTTTAGAACAGCCTGTTTTTCATTATCTAATAAAGCAGTTAATCTATAATAATCAAATTCTTCTGTTAATTCTAAACTTTCTAAATAATTCATAATT
>NC_029788.2:21142688-21160090 GCF_000816755.2 Arachis ipaensis
TTTCTTCACCTGATTTGTCCACCACGCTTAGCTGGCTGAACTCTGATGATTTTGCTTGTTGTGTTGATTTCATTGTTTCGATGGCCTTCTTGAGAGATTGGATCTGTGTCCTTATTTGCTGACAATGCTTGCATTTTTCGAGTTGTTGCTCATATTTTTGAATTTCTTGATCTAATGCGTTGTAGACGAACTCCGTTCTCTTGTTAATGTATCTGCAATAACATTTTTTTCACCCTTAATATATTCAATTTTTATTGGATATTGTAACAAAAATAATTTTACAATTTTCTTTTTTATTCGGGCAATAGTTATTTCTTTGTTTTTTGTTTTTATTATTATTTTCCTTTCTAAAATATCTCTTTTTTCTCCACTTTGGATAGTATTTTCTTTTTTTAAATTGATATTTTCTTTTTCTTTGAAAATTTTTATTAAGACCATATTTTTGAGGTATCTCTTCATTATCTTGACAGCAAATTCTAATTATATTTGCAAATTTTTTTTGAGTTGCTTCTTGCATACAACGTTCTTTTATTTCCTCTCTTATTGCAGAGGTTGCTCCACCAAAGTTATTTTCAATTGTTCCTCTATTTATTTTTGTAACTTCTTCTAATCTTTCCTCAATATTCATAATTTTAGTGGTGGTTTTACTTTTAAATCTGTTATGTTGATTATATTTTGAAATTTTTCTTCTTTGGGATTCTCTTTTTCCTTATTTCTTTGAAATTTTATAGATACTAATATTTCTTCAAACATATCTACTATAGAATTTAATTGTGGGTTAAAAGTATGGTAAAGATGTGGGGAATCATTTCCATGGTAACATTTTTTAGAATTGTAAAAATTAGTATATCATCAATGTACACTAAAACAAATTCATTTAACTCTTTTAGATTTTCTTCCATGAATCTTTGATAAATACCTGGGGCTTGTTTTAATCCGAATGGCAATACATTCTATTCATAGAGCAACACACTTGTTGATTCTTTTGTTGGGCAAGTAAAAGCAGTTAATTTCTTTGTTTCTTCGTCTAAACGAAGTTGCCAATATCCTGATTTTGCATCAAGAGATGAAAACCAAGTTGCTCCTTTGATTTTTTCTAAAATAGAATCTTTTCTTGGAAGTTTATGAGCATCACCAATAGTTGCTTCATTCATCTTCTTATAGTTAATAACCATTCTTCGTTTTCCCCTTTTAATTTCATTATTGTTTTCGACATAAAAGGCTGGAGCCGCATGAGGACTTTTACTTAATCTTATAATTCCTTTTTCCAAAAGATCTCTACATTCTAGTGAAAACTCTTCTCTATCTCTTGCGGAATAAGGAATTTTATTTGGAACATTTATCTCTTTTGTAGGATCTTTTAATTTAATACTTACTAATTCGTCATTTGTATTTTTAATATCTAAAGAATTTTCAGCACAAATTTCATCCAAAAGTTCTTCTATCTTTATTTCAAGATTATTTTTTGGGATATTTATCTGAAATTATAAATTTAAATAACATGTCTCTAATATAGAAAATATTTTGAATTTTAAGATCTTATCTATAGTAGTAGTCGGTATTTTTATATGTTTTGATTTTTGATTTATTGAAGAATCGTGTGGAGCTTTTAAAACTATATATGTTAATTCTTGAATGAATAGATGATATAGCTTTAAAAAATTATTTCCTATGATAAAATCCATTCCAGAATCTAACATATATATAGATGGAACAATGAACCTATAATTTTGAATAAATGTACCCTATAATTCACTTATATATTAAGACGTGCCTTTGCATTTTATTATAATAAGGCCATTAATACAACAATGCACAATGAAATAAACACGAAAATTATAAGATGTAACTGAGTAATTTTAGTATAAAGACCACTCTTTCTAGACTCAAGTTCCATCGATCAATTTAGTAACCAACATGAACAATGTGTAAGGTACTAAGCACAATTAAACCGAAAAAGGGAGAGTGATGAGCTAAGTGAGAGAAAATAGAATGTGAAATATTTTTATTATAAGAGAAATAATAAAGTTGAGTATAACCGTACTCAATAAATTATTTATAAGAGGAGTATTAGGAAGTTAGCAAGTTTTGTGATTTGTAGCCATCAATTAATTATCGTTAGTGTTTTTAATGGTGTGAGATTTCATTTAATGGTGTGGAATTACTCACTTTTCTTTTGTTGGTTGAGTATTAGTCAGATTTTAATAAAAACACTGACCCCTAGACTTTTTATATTTATAATTAGTTATAGTGCCAGTTGGCATAATGGTCTAAATTAATCTGTAACTAAATTAACACTTCAACAGGAATTATAGATTGTCATCTTAAGCTCTAACGCTTCTATTATACACTCTATTTTTTAGTTTCTTATATATATATAATATGCATTATTTATGTCATTTATTCTACTTTCTTGTTCACAAAAAACCTTTAGACATTTTATAGTTTTGATGCTCACCACTTCACCTTTTTCCTTATTGCTTGACTACTACTGACTGAACGCACATCAACTACTTTCAAAGCACTTTTAAACTTGGAAAAAATAGCTAAAGGCAAAGGCTTAGTTAGCACATCTGCCAACTACACAGTCCTAAGAATATGACTTACTTTCACCACTTTTTTCGTAATATAGACTCTCACAGAGTGCAAATCAGTTTCAAAATGCTTTGATTTTGAATGAAGAATGGGAGTCGCAGCTAATAGGACGTCACTTAAATTGTCACAGTACATAAGTGGAGGAGTGACTGATTTACACCTTAATTCAATCAGCAGATTCTTGATCTAGAGTAATTCATCAACAAGATCAGCTAAGACTCGATATTCAACTCAGTGCTGGAATGGGCTACCACTCTCTGCTTCTTTGCAGACCAGGAGACCAGATTTTTACCCATAAACACAAAATTTACCAATAGATTTTTGATCAATTAGGTCACCACCCTAATCAGAGTCATTATAGGTTGTTACATCTAATGAGGTATTCTTTTGCAAATACAAGCCATAAGAGGAAGTACTACTAATTAATTAATTTTAGAATTCTTTTCACTAATTGCCCATGTGTGCTTCTTGGAGCATGTATAAATTGTGAAATCTTGTTCACACAGTAAGATAATTCAGGTCTTGTTATAATGAGGTACTGCAAGCTACCTACTACTGAGCGATAGAGTTTAAGATCATCAAAGAGAATGCCATAAGTAGTTGTGAATTTTACAGAAGAGGGGAGAGGAGTTTGGTATGGTTTTCACCCTTTCATACGTCCCTTGAGTAGGAGATCAATCACATAGTGGACCTCCATCTGTAGTTTTTGTTACTTGAATGCCCAAAAAGTAATTTGCAAATCACCTATATTCTTGAGGGCAAATTTAATATTTAGTTGCTAAATTACCTTATTAATTTCATATTGAGAGTCACCTGTGACAATTATGTCATCCACATATACTAAAACAAAGATAACCAAGCCATGTAGAAAACTGATAAAAAGTGAGACATCTGATCTAGTAACAGTAAATCCCAAATGATAAAGTGTAGTGGAAAGCTTAGTATACCAGGCTCTTGGAGCCTGTTTAAGTCCATACAATGCTTTGGTAAATTTGCACAATATATTTGAGTCTCTAATTGCATATTCTTTAGGTTTTTTCATGTAAACATCCTCACTCAGCTCACCATGAAGGAATGCATCGTTTACATCCAGCTGCCTAATGTACCATGATCTAGCTAGAGTCAAAATCGACACCATTCGAATAGAGGTTGGCTTAACTACTGGACTATATGTCTCAGTATAATCACAGCCTGGTCTTTGTGAAAATTCTTGAGCAACTAGTCTGGTCTTGTACTTTTGTAGAGTACCATCTGAGTTATACTTAACTCTGAAAATTCATTTACTACCTACTACTTCTCTGCCCAGTGGTAAGGGAACAAGCTTCCATGTATTATTCTTCATCAATGCATTATACTCTGAGTCCATAGCTTGTTTCCATGCTGGTTGTAATAATGTCTCTCGCATTGTTCTTGGTTTGATGTGTGTAAGAAAGCATTTTGGTTTCACAATTCCATTCTTACTTCTAGTTAACATTGGATGAGTGTTACTGGTGGTATGTTGGGGTTCATTGAGTGGAAGAACAATCTCAAAATCTAAAATTGGTATTGAAATAGGTGTAGATGAAGTTGCTGATGGTAGGTAAATTTGGGAGGGAGTAAGGCTATGAGACTGAGAATTTTGAGATTGAGAGATAATCAGTTGGGAGTAGGGTAGCAACAAATTGGTTTGTTGACTGGGTTTGAGGGATAAGATGGTGGCAGGTTAATGGTGAGTTAGAAGGGGCATAGACGCAGAATTGGGTAGAGGTTGTTGAGGAGTATAGTTGAGAGGTTGTTATTGTGGTCTAGAGATAGTTTCAGGAATAATTGGTATTGAAGGTTAAGTATTGACAATGCTTACAGATTTTGCACTAGACTGAGGAAGTTGATTAAAGTCACCATTCTTGAAAGGGAATTGACATTCATTGAAAATTACATTTCTAGTGATGATCACTTTTTCCTTCTTTTGTAAGGCACTTATAGCCTTTATGTGTTGTTTCATATCCAATAAAGACATATGTGTTGATCTGAAGTCTAACTTGTGTTGGTTATAGGGCTTGAGATGTGAAAAACAAAGGCATTTAAACACTTTAAAGCTCTCATAAACTAGCTTCTTTCCAAATAACTTCTTTGATGGTGATACATTGTTCAACAGTAGTGTAGGCACGCTATTTAATTTATAAATTGAGCATTAATGATGAAAGCCTCTCCCCATAACCTAATAGGCATTCCATCTTCAGCAAGTAAAGTCAACCATATCTCTACCACATGTCTATGTTTTCTCTCAGTATTATCATTTTGTTGATGCACTTGAGGACATGAGAACCTATGTATCATACCCTACCCCTATAGTAACTTCGATAACTCACATATTCAAATGCTTTATCAGATTGAAACATCTTGATTTTGCATTCAATTGCAATTCAACCAGTTGCTAAAAATTTTGAAAAACTGATTTGAGCTGAGAATACATTTTGATCAAATACAGCCAAATATACTTTGAATAAGCATATATAAAATTCACAAAATAATAATTTCTATTAAGATCTGGGACTGGTACAGGCCCCAAAATATATGAGTACATAAGTTCTAATAGTTGTGTATACACAGTGGATGACATAAGAAAAGACATCTGGTGTGATTTACCAATACAACAAGCTATGCAGGGAGTTTTATTTGAATCAAATGAGATATTACAAGATTTTAAAACTATAAAGACTACTGAGAAAGTTGGATGGCCTAGTCTATCATGCCAAAGTAAAAATTTTTCACTGGTGGACATGGTAGTGATGTAGGCAGTAGGAGTTATTGCAGGTTTGAAACTGTGAAATTTATACATTCCATTTGTAACTACTCTATGGAGGATGAGTTCTTTAGTTTTTTGAGATTTGACACAGCACATGTCAGGGTGGAATTCAAAGAAAATTATATTGTCACAACAAAATTTGTGCACACTAAGTAGGTTCCTTGTAATTTCAGGGACATGAAGCAATTGTTGTAATAAAAACTTTCTAGTGCTCAAATCAGATTCAAAATAGGCTTTCCAACAGATAATACTGAGCATTGCCAACAACAACTTGATTTCCTCCCTCATAGCTCTCTCCTTCCCATAAGATTTTGTGGATCTGGTGTCACATGATGATGTGTTGCTCTTGAATATGATACCAACTCTGATCATAAAACATGGTTGGTGTAGCAATGCTGGTTTCAACACTTGCTAGGTGTGCTTGAGATGCTTGATTCTGTTGTGACCTGAAATTAGAGTTGTTGTGATTGCGTTGTTCATCATATGAAGGTTCATACCTATACCAACATCTCATGGCAGTGTGTCCCATCTTTCCACATAGATGACATACTACTCGACTTCCATTGCCTGATCTGCCTCTTCCATCATTGAATTGAGTTTCAAATCCCTCATTGCCACTAAAACTTGATCTTCTTCCTCCATTGTGATACCTGATGTCAAATCTAGTGCCTCAATTACATCTTGAACCAGAAACAAACTTATCATTAAATCTCAAGCCATGGTTAAGCGGATCATTGAATCTTGGATTAAAACTCTGATAACCGTTAAATCTTGAACCATATTCGTGTTGATCATCAACTCTGTTTCCTCTACCAGACCTTCCTACCCTAAAGCTTCCCTGATATCCACCTCAAAAGCCTCCTCTGGAGCTATAATTTGAACTCTGAGCTAGATTAGCTTGTATGCTTGAATCCGACCTCCTAAATCTCTCTAGCATACTTTCATGTGTGACTAGTAACGCCTCCAATTTTCCCACTGAAATGCTTGTGGATCTGGCAATAACTGAAGTGATTAATGGTGCATAATCTTCTGTCAATCCATCAAGAATTGCGTTGACATAATCACTTTCTCTCATTGGTTCACTTACTGAAGCAAGTTCATCCATTGTTTCTTTTAGTTCCAGAATATATTCATTTACCACCCTCCAATCTTAATACAACTAAGTTTATTCTTGAGTTGCATAATCTTCGTAAGAACCAAAAGTTTAATTAACCGGTTAATTAAAATAAAATAATAATTTAATTTTCCGTAATAGGTTCAAAAATTTAAAAATATTAATTTTAAAATTTGAAGGTGAGATTTGGGTTCAACATATTTTTTCGAGTGGGAAAATGTAATTTTCTGCAGAAAAATACATAAAAACAAGTACCAGTAATTTAGCTGGCAGTACTGGCTTAAATCTGTCCAGTACTATGTAATAGAAATAAAAACTGTAGAAATCCTTAGAAAAATATTTAGATAAAAATCGGGCGCTAATTTTAAAGGTTTTGGCCCAAAGTTGGGCAAAACGAACTAAAAATGCTTAGCAGTTAGACCGGACTCAAGTTGGGCCCAAGTCTAACATATAAATACATCATTATGAGCCAATTCAGCTCATTTTTCATTGCCGAAAGGGGGTAGGTCATGGTTATTGAATCAGTTTTAGGTTTGCTTATTGAATCAGTTTTATGATCTTGGTTGTTTAGGTGCCAATCAATAGTAGGGATTTGTTGGGTTTTGTCACAATCTATAGTCGGTAAGGTAAGAAAACTCTTAACCCTTGTGGCTTGTCAGTTTGTTAAATCCTAGGATTGATTTTTAGTAATTTGGATGGTTATAGCTTGAATTATTGTTCATTGGAGTTGAATTATAGAATTGGTGCACTTGGAATTGAGGATTTCTTGGCTAGGCTTGTTCGTTTGGTGATTTTGTGCTTGTTGGGAATTGGCCAATGTATAGTTTTAGTTTCTTCTAGTTAATATATAATGTTGCGTGAGACTTAGGCTAGTTGCCTTAAAATAGGTTGAATTTGTATGAATGATTAAATTGTTATTGAGAATGTTAAATATATGTTGAATGGGTTTGTATGATAGATTTTGTGGTGATATTGTGTGAATGAATGAAAATGATTGAATTGTGATAATGATGATGACGATTATAGAATTTGATGGTGAATGATGATAATTGTGGCTTTGCATATGGGATAATGTTATTGGATTTGGAATTGTGAATGATAAACGTGTTGGAATTGATCTGGGTATGTTGGTAGTGATGTGGGTTAAATTGGTAATATGCAGGAAAGTGTAGGATTGGAATTGAGTATGTTTGGTTTTGGTTTGGTTTTGAGTTTTGGAAAGATAGAGGCTTTTGATAATATTGGTAAAAACTTGATATTGACAAATTTCAACTAGCCATAACTTGACTTCCGGACCCTCAATTTTAGTGAAGCTTCTTTAAATGAAAGTTGGGTCCGAGGGGTTCATGTCGTTCTAAGAACGGGTGAAAAATAATTTTAATGAAAAAGTTATGCGCGTTTGAAGTTTGGTGTGAAAAACTGAATTCTGCAGCAAAACAGCTTTTTTTGAAAACTGGGTGGCATGCATACGCGAGGATGGGCCTCTGCCCAACACTCATGCGTACGAGACTCTGTCATGCATATGCAAAAATTGCAATTTTACACCCTTGCATACGCGATCATTTACACGCATACGCAAGAGCCTCTTTCTGTCTCAAGTGTTCGCGTATGTGACTTTGTCATTTTACACCTATGCGTACGCGAGAAAAGGCATGCGTACGCGAGACCCCTATTTTGCTGAAAATATGATTTTTCTGTTTTTAAGCACTCCTCTAGCTTTCTAAACCTCTATAATTACTGTTTAGGATCCCTTAGCTATTAATTAGGATTTTGGAACAAGGGAATACACATTGAGTGGACTTAGTTAGGTAATTTTGTTATGGAATTAAAAACGGTGACTTAGGTTTGGAAAGTTTTGTGGACGGAATAACTTGGGTGGATTAACAGAGTGTTGGTATGATGATGTATTGTGACAAATGGATAATTGAGATTGTTGGACATGATGAGAATGACATTGATCACTGAGATTGGATATATATTATGATGTATTTGATTGGTAAGTTGCTAGGCGCCTGGCAAGGATGGTGGTTTAATCCCACTTGTCGAGGTAATGGTGCCAGCGTGGGGGCTGTGACAGTCTCCCGCCTACGTTCAGATTTGAAGACGGAGGTAGTATCCCGCTCGCATAACCTTTCTTTCCATAAGAGTGAGTTGGGCACTATATCCCAGGGTTGAAGGTAAGCCGGGAACTATATCTCAGGGTTGCGCATGAAAGTGAGCTAGGCACTATATCCTAGGGGTGCACTCAGTGAGCTGGGCACTATATCCCAGGGACTTGGCAGAAATGCGACATCCAAAAAGATGTGTCAGGTTAGCAATTTAAACCGACAAGTGATATCACAAGCCAAATAGGATAGGCATTCATCATTTGCATCTTATATATGCTTGTTTGCTTTGATTACTTGAGTTATGCCTAATTGAATAATATGCCTAATTGCTAATTGATTTACTTGTTGTACATGTATATTAATTGTGCTTTACTTGATTGCATTAAATATGTTTTGCTGGGATCGGGGAGGATCGGTAGGCGGTAGCGTTGGGATCGCATGGAGGGTAGGTTGGCGAAGGCTGTGGAACAACGGTGGCTATAGTTCGAATAGAAATTCCTTAGGTTAGATTACCCTGTTTATGGTATTATTTATATATTTCTTTAAGCTTGAATGTTTTGCATCGATGTAAAGTTCTAGGATTGCCTTTGGCTTCCCGGAACCTTATATCTTATCTATTGGGCACTGTTACCATACTGAAAACCTCCGGTTCTCATACCATATGTTGTTGTTTTTTCAGATGCAGGTCGCAACCCACTTCAATGAGTTACGGATGGTGATAGAGCAGAGGATGGCTCTCTCTTTTGTATTTTGTTCATTTGATGTAGTTATTCTCTCACTTTTGTATATTGAACTTGTTGCCTTAGAGGCTTAAACTTTGAGAGACAGGATGTAATTGTTTTAACTTTCATAAACTCTGTTGAATCTGCTTTAACTAGTCGGCCTAAACTCTGCGGGCTGTGACTAGGTTTCTTTTGCTTATATTGTATATATTTATATTCATACACCTTATTTATCTTGTATCTGTAACCTCTTTCCTTACCTTTGCGTTTTAGTTATAGTGTGTGAACACTTTGCGCTTTTATATCTCTATTTCTGCGTCTTTGAGCTTTTATTTCTTCTTCGGACTTCTAGCTTATTATATTCCTTGATTATATTATTATATGAGCTCTAAAACTATCGTGGCACTTTTTCTCCCTTTACTTTAGGCTAGAGGTAAGGTTTAGGGTGATAGGGTGTTACATTTAGTGGTATCAGAGCGGTTATATTCTAGGTCATTTTTCTTTCGTGCTATTTAGGTTATCTAGTTGATATGCATAGCATGCTTGTTTGTGAGTGCCTTTTTGGGATAATTGAAGCACTGAGCTTGAGGTATTGAGACTGATCACCTTGATATCGATTATTTGGCATGGACAGGACCCCGAATGGCAACTCGTGGACGAGGTTGATCATGTATACAGAGAGACAATGAGAATGACCAACCGGCTAATAACCATGCCGAGTTCATAGAAGCGATGACTAACCTAGCGAACTCAATGTAAGCGAGTGCTACTACAACTGCTCAAGCTATAGAGAGGTTGGGGCAACCAACAGGAAATGGAAATGGAAATGGAGAATGGACCGGAAATAATTTAGGAGGTACTCCAATGACTTTAGCTTCTTTTCTGAAGGTGAACCCGCCAACTTTCAGAGGGACGACAAATCCTACTGAAGCAGATAACAGGTTTCGAGCCATGGAGCATGCACTGCAGACTCATCATGTCCCGGACAACCAGTTCGTGGAGTTTGTGGCTTATCAGCTGATGGAAGAAGCTTAGCACGGGTGGCAAAGAGAATGCCGAATGTTGCAACTTCAAAATGCCGACATTCCGTGGGAGTTATTTCAGTCTGCCTTTTACAAGAAGTACTTTCCAGAGTCAATGAGGGAGGCTAGAGAGTTAGAACTCATGCAGCTGAAGTAAGTGTTTTTATCTGTAGTTGAGTATACCAGTAAGTTTGAGGAGCTCTGTAGTTTCTCAAGGGTATATCTGTAGCTTAAGGATACCATTATGGCTGTTGTGGCTCCATTGGAGATAAGGAGATTCTCTGAACTGGTGAACAAGGCGAGAGTTGTGGAGGAATGTGCTAAGAAGACAGCTTTGGCGAGAGATGCTTGTGGTGGTACTAGTAACAAGGGCCGTGGTAAGTATTTTTAGCCACGGGTCCCAAACTTCAAAAGGGGTGGACATGCGTCTTAGCGTCCTTAGGGTCAAGGCAACTTCAGAGGGACCAACCATGACCATTATCCCCAGGCGATAGGGCAAAATGTATGATACACTTGTGGACTGCCTGGACATATTGCCAAAGATTGCTCTCATAGAAGAAATCAGAATGCGGGTCGGAATCAATAGCAAGTCTATGTGTTTGCTATAAATGCCAATTATGTGCCTAGGTGGGAGCCTCAGATGAAGGGTAAGTGTGTAGTTGGTGACAAAGCTTTAACTGCGTTGTATGACACTGGTGCTACGCATCCATTTATTGCATTTGATAAAGATGTTGAACTAGAATTGAGAATCTCAGACTTGTCCTTTGATTTGCATGTGCATACCCCATCCCAAACTGTTGTAACTAGATTAGGTTGTAGGCAAGTACCATTCCAGATTGAGGATATTCTTTTGTTATGATTTAATTTATTTGCCATTGGTTGGGTTGGAGATGATTTTGGGGCTGGATTGGTTATCAAAGAACTGAGTATTGTTGTATTGCTTTGAGCGATCGATTCGGTTTATGCTAGAAGGAGAATGAGGAGCAGTGGTAGCTTAAGGTTATTCCTGAACTCTGTAGTAGTGAATTGTAGTGGGGAAGAGTGCCAAGGTTACATTCTGTTAGCTGCGAATGCGTCGGGTGATGAGCAAAAATTAGATCAAATTTCCGTAGTTAAGGAGTTTCCTGAAGTGTTTCCCAAACATATTCTTGAATTCCCACCTTAAACGGAGATTGAATTTGCGATAGATTTGGTACTGGGAGTTGGTCCAGTTTCAATTGCATCGTACAGAATGGCTCCGATAGAGCTGGTTGAACTTAAGACTCAATTGGAACAGCTTCTAAACAAGAGGTTCATTTGACCGAGTGTGTCTCCGTGGGGAGTGCCAATTTTATTGGTGAAAAAGAAAGATGGGGGAATGCGACTCTGTGTGGATTACCGACAGTTAAACAAAGTGATGATGAAGAATAAGTACCCATTGCTGAGGATTGATGATTTAATGGATTAGTTGCAAGGAGCTTGGGTATTCTCGAAGATACATTTGAGGTTAGGTTACCCTCAGATAAGAATGAAGGAGGAGGATATTCCAAAAACTGCGTTCAGAACACGTTATGGTCACTATGAATACGCGGTGATGTCCTTTGGGTTGACGAATGCGCCTGCTGTGTTCATAGATTACATGAACAGAGTATTTCATCCCTTTTTGGATAAGTTTATAGTGTTGTTCATATATGACATTTTGGTTTATTCAAAGACGATGGAGGATCATGAGGAGCATCTGAGGATAGCATTGCAAATTTTGAAGGATCGAAAGTTGTATGCGAAGTTGTCGAAGTGTGAGTTTTGGAAGGAGGAGGTAAAGTTCTTAGGTCACGGGGTGAATAAAAGAAGAATAGCCGTGGATTCTTCAAAGATAGAGGTGGTGATGGAATGGATAAGACCGGCGTTAGTGACAGAAATTCAAAGCTTCTTGGGATTAGCCAAGTATTATTGAAGATTCATCCATGGATTTTCGCAAATCGCGTTGCCGATGACTAAGCTAACTCGTAAGGATACACCATTTGTGTGGACGTCAGAATGTGAGAAAAGTTTCTAGACATTGAAAGAGAAATTGATTTTAGTGTCAGTTTTAATCTTACCCAAACCACATGAACCGTTTGAATTTTACTGCGACGCCACGCTGAAAGGCTTGTGCTGTGTATTAATGCAACACCAGAATGTGGTGTCTTATGCTTCGCGTCAGCTAAGACCAGATGAAGTGAATTACCTAACTCATGACTTGAAATTGGCGGCAGTTGTATTTTCGTTGAAAATTTGGAGGCACTACTTGTACGGATTGAGGTTTAGAGTCTTCTCTGATCACATGAGTTTCAAGTACATTTTTTATCAGAAAGAGCTCAACATGCGCCAAAGAATATGGATGGAGCTATTGAAGGATTACGATTTTGAGTTAAGTTATCACCTCGGGAAGGCTAATATTGTAACGGATGCCTTGAGTAGGAAGTCATTGACGGTTGCTTGGATGTGTATTAAAGAGGAAGAGTTGGTAAACAAGTTTGTGGAACTTAAGTTGGATATTGGAGAAGTGGACGGCAAGATGATAATTGTGATTATGGCTTTGTATATGGGATAATGTTATTGGATTTGGAAGTGTGGAATAAATTGAGGAATGAAATTGTGAATGATAAAGGTGTTGAAATTTGATTTGGGTATGTTGGTAGTCATGTGGGTTAAATTGGTAATGTGCATGAAAGTGTAGAATTGTAATTGAGTATGTTTGGTTTTGGTTTAGTTTTGAGTTTTGGAAAGATAGAGGCTTTTGATAATTTTGATAAAAACTTGATTTTAACAAATTTCAACGACCCATACCTTGGCATCCGAACCCTCAATTTTGATGAAACTTATTTTGAATGAAAGTTGGGTTCGAGAGGTTCATGTCGTTTGAAGAACGGGTAAAAAATAATTTTTAATGAAAAAGTTATGTGCGTTTGAAGTTTGGTGTGAAAAACTGAATTCTGCAGCAAAACAGTTTTTTTCTGAAAACTGGGTAGCATGTGTATGCGGAAACCTATTGCCACCCCTAACACTCATGTGTACGCGACCCTATCATGTGTATGCGAAAATGGCAATTTTACACCCTTACCCATGCGACCATTTGCACGCATACGCGAGACCCCCTTTCTATCTCAAGTGTTCGCGTACGCAGACGTTGCTCGCGTATGCAACTTTGTCAATTTTACACCTATGTGTACGCGAGAAGGAGCATGCGTATGTGAGACCCCTGTTTTGCTGAAAATGTGATTTTTGTGTTTTCAAGTACTCCTCTAACTTTCTAAACCTCTATAATTACCGTTTAGGATCCCTTAGCTATTAATTAGGTTTTTGGGACAAGGGGAAACACATTGAGTGGACTTAGTTAGGTAATTTTGTTATGGAACTAAAGAAGATGACTTAGACTTGGGAAGTTTTATGGTTTGGCCAATTTTTTAACCAGTTTTTTGCAGGGGGTTTTGGGGATCAACCAGATCGGGCAGATGATTGGTTCTTGTTTAACCCGGTCGAACTAGCCGGTCCGATTTGATTTTTAGAACCATGAGAATGACAAGGTTATAGTCAAGGCTTTTTGCAAGACAAAGAATATCCCTGGGTTGTGTATTGTGCTTGTAACAAATAGAATGGGGCATGGCAGATTAAGACATTGGTGGATGAACACACATGTCCTAGGAAGAGGAAGAACAAGGCTACAATGCAAGAGTGAACCTTGAGTAAGCTGGTTCCTAAGCTTAGAAATTCATGATTAGTTTGTGAGGAAGTGCAACGTTAAGCTAAATAGTACATGCATTACTAAGGCCTTAAAGTCAACAAGAAAAGTAGTTGAAGGAGATGAAGTTGCAGAATATGCACTGATTTGGGACTATGCAAAACAATTGTTGATCACCAACTTAGGTTCCACAGTCTAAGTTGGTGTCATTCCAATGCCTGAAAGTCCTCCACAGTTTGAAAGTTTCTATGTATGTCTTGATGTTTGTAAGAAAGAGTTTAAGGCCGAGTGATGAGCGGATAATTTATACCCTTTTTGGCATTGTTTTTACATAGTTTTTAATATGTTTTAGTTAATTTTTATTATATTTTTATTAGTTTTTATGCAAAAATCACATTTCTGGACTTTACTATGAGTTTGTGTGTTTTTTTGTAATTTAAGGTATTTTCTGGCTGAAATTGAGGGACCTGAGCAAAAGTCTGATTCAGAGGCTGAGAAAGGACTGCAGATGCTGTTGGATTCTGACCCACTTGCACTCGAAGTGAATTTTTCTGAAGCTACAGAAGGCCAATTGGCACGCTCTCAATTGCGTTGAAAAGTATACATCTTGGGCTTTCCAGAAATGTATAATAGTCCATACTTTGCCCGAGATTTGATGGCCCAAATTGGCGTTTAAATGCCCACTAGAGACCCCTTTTCTGGCGTAAAACGCCAGAACTGGCACCAGAACTGGAGTTAAACGCCCAAACTGGCACCCAAGCTGGCGTTTAACTCCAAGAATGGCCTATGCACGTGAAAGCTTCAATGCTCAGCCCAAGCACACACCAAGTGGGCCCCGGAAGTGGATTTCTGCACTATCTGCACTTAGTTACTTATTTTCTGTAATCCCTAGTAACTAGTTTAGTATAAATAGCAGTTTTTACTATTGTATTCGCAATCAATTAGAGACTTGGATCATTTTATGTTACATTCGGAGGCTGGCCACACGGCCATGCCTAGACCTTTTTCTCTTATGTATTTTCCAACGGTGGAGTTTCTACACCTCATAGATTAAGGTGCGGAGCTCTGCTGTTCTTCATGAATTAATACAAGTACTATTGTTTCTCTTTCAATTCACGCTTACTTCTTCTCCAAGATATACTCTCGTGCTTAATTCAGTTAAGTCAGAATGAAGGGGTGACCCGTGACAATCACCCACTATCTTCGTTACTCGCTTAGCCAAGATCCGCGTGGCTGACAACCACAAGAGGTCTACCTGATATTCAACGTAGTTATTGGACGACTGCCGAAATATATTCTCTTGGGTCTCTAATCCACGGACCGAGTCCAGGAGGTTAGAACCTTCGTGGTATAGGCTAGAATCAGTTGGCAGCATTCCTGAGATCCGAAAAGTCTAAACCTTGTCTGTGGTATTTGGTGCACGAATTGTGAATCACACTTTTCACAACGCGTACCACTAACCAGCAAGTGCACTGGGTCGTCCAAGTAATACGCCCATGCTCCTCTTGTTCTTTAAACATATAGGTCAGCATTTGACGGTGTTCCTTCTGTTCTTTTATTATTTGCTCCATAGCTTCCCGTATCTTGGTAATGGATGTCTCTAGATACTCCCAGTATTCAGCTTGAGGGATCTCTGGGAGGAATTCCTGTGCTCTCTTCTTGATGGGATCCTCTTGTGCTTGTTGTTTTTCCATTGATGCCTTGGTGATTGACTTTTCAATTAGGATATATTCAGTTATTCCCATCCTTACTCCAGCATCCTTGCAGAGCAGAGAAATCACGCTTGGATAAGCCAACCTGGCCTCTTTTGAATTTTTGTTAGCAATTTTGTAGAATTCAGCTGAGATCAGCTGATGAACCTCCACTTCCTTTACCATCATGATGCAATGGATCATCACTGCTCTTTTAACTGTGCGAATGGATATCTTAGAAGCGAAATAAGATGAATTGAATAGAAAACAGAAGTACTTTGCATTAATCTTTGAGGAACAGCAGAGCTCCACACCTTAATCTATGGAGTGTAGAAACTCTACCGTTGAAAATACATAAGTGAAAGGTCCAGGTATGACCGAGAGGGCCAGCCCCCAAACGTTATCTAAGATAGCATACAACTGATCAAAGATGCCTAATACAATAGTAAAAGGTCCTATTTATTATAAACTAGCTACTAGGGTTTACATGAGTAAGTAATTGATGCATAAATCCACTTCCGGGACCCACTTGGTGTGTGTTTGGGCTGAGCTTGAGTGTTGCACGTGTAGAGGTCTTTCTTGGAGTTGAACGCGAGCTTTTGTGCCAGTTTGGGCGTTCAACTCTGGTTTTGGCTCCTTTTCTGGCGCTGGACGCCAGATTTGGGTAGAAAGCTGGCGTTGAATGCCAGTTTACGTCATCTATTCTTGGCCAAAGTATGGACTATTATATATTTCTGGAAAGCCCTGGATGTCTAATTTCCAACGCAATTGGAAGCGCGCCATTTCGAGTTCTGTAGCTCCAGAAAATTCATTTTGAGTGCAGGGAGGTCAGAATCCAACAGCATCAGCAGTCCTTCTTCAACCTCTGAATCTGATTTTTGCTCAAGTCCCTCAATTTCAGCCAGAAAATACCTGAAATCACAGAAAAACACACAAACTCATAGTAAAGTCCAGAAATGTGAATTTAACATAAAAACTAATGAAAACATCCCTAAAAGTAACTAGATTCTACTAAAAACATACTAAAAACAATGCCAAAAAGCGTATAAATTATCCGCTCATCACAACACCAAACTTAAATTGTTGCTTGTCCCCAAGCAACTGAAAATCAAATAGGATAAAAAGAAGAGAATACACTATAAATTCCAAACTATCAATGAAACAGAGCTTCAATCATATGAGCGGGACTTATAGCTTTTTGCCTCTTGAATAGTTTTGGCATCTCACTTTATCCATTGAGGTTCAGAATGATTGGCATCTATAGGAACTCAGATTTCGAATAGTGTTATTGATTCTCCTAGTTCAGTATGATGATTCTTTGAACACAGCTTCTTTATGAGTCTTGGCCGTGGCCCTAAGCACTTTGTTTTCCAGTATTACCACCGGATACATAAATGCCACAGACACATAATTGGGTGAACCTTTTCAGATTGTGACTCAGCTTTACTAAATTCCCCAATTAGAGGTGTCTAGGGTTCTTAAGCACACTCTTCTTTTGCTTTGGACCTTGACTTTAACCGCTCAATCACAAGTTTTCACTTGACACCTTCACGCCACAAGCACATGGTTAGGGACAACTTGGTTTAGCCGCTTAGACCAGGATTTTATTCCTTTAGGCCCTCCTATCCACTGATGCTCAAAGCCTTGGGATCCTTTTTATTTGCC
>NC_029788.2:21160096-21161163 GCF_000816755.2 Arachis ipaensis
TGCCATTTCTGGCGTTGAACGCCAGAACCATGCCTATTCTGGCGTTCAGCACCCAGAGGCTGCCCATTTTGGGCGTTCAGCGCCAGAACTATGCTTTGTTCTGGCGTTTGAATGCCAGACAGATGTTCCTCCAGGGTGTGATTTTTCTTCTGCTGTTTTTGATTCCTGTTTTTGATTTTTTTGTTTATTTTGTGACTCCACATGATCATGAACCTAAGAAAACATGAAAAATAATAATAATAGAGTTAGATAAATATTGGGTTGCCTCCCAACAAGCGCTTCTTTAATGTCAATAGCTTGACAGTGGGCTCTCATGGAGCCTCACAGATGTGCAGAGCTTTGTTGAAACTCTTCAACACCAAACTTAGAGTTTGGATATGGGAGTTCAACACCAAACTTAGAGTTTGGTTGTGGCCTTCCAACACCAAACTTAGAGTTTGACTGTGGGGGCTCTGGTTGACTCTGCTTTAAGAGAAGCTTTTCATGCTTCCTCTCCATGGTTGCAGAGGGAGATCCTTGAGTTTTGAATACAAGGGAGTTCTCATTCCATTGAAGGACTATTTCACCTCTGTCAACATCAATCACAGCTCTTGCAATTGAGGTGAGGGAAGGCTAACCTTGCCATGGTGGAGGACTTGTCAGCCACCTTGTAGAGTTCTTGAGGTATAATCTCATGAACTTCCACCTCTTCTCCAATCATGATGCTATGGATCATGATGGCCCGGTCTATAGTAACTTCAGACCGGTTGCTAGTGGGAATGATTGAGCATTGAATGAACTCCAACCACCCTCTAGCTACAGGCTTGAGGTCCAATCTTCTTAGTTGAACCGGCTTGCCTTTGGAGTCAACCTTCCATTGAGCTCCTTCTACACATATGTCCATAAGGATTTGGTCCAACCTTTGATTAAAGTTGACCCTTGTAGGGGCGTTCATCTCCTTGCATCATGGGCAAGTTAAACGCCAACCTCACATTTTCCGGACTAAAATCCAAGTATTTCCCCCGAACCATGGTGAGATAATTCTTTGGGTTCAGGTTCTTACTTTGATCATGGTTCTTGGTGATCCA
>NC_029788.2:21161192-21163905 GCF_000816755.2 Arachis ipaensis
TTCAGTCCAAAAGAATTTAGACATGGCTTTACAGCCAGCCAGGCTTCAACATGCTTCATGAAACACTAGAATTCATTCTTAAAAATTTTGAATCAAATTTTTGAAAATATTTTTTTTTCGAAAACAATTGAGAAAATTTTGAAAGATTTTTGAAAAATTTTTGAAAAGAAAACAAAAAGAAAATTACCTAATCTGAGCAACAAGATGAAGATTTTGTGCATGCATATAGCTGGGCTTATGCCCTTAAGGTCACCTATGGACCACCCAAGAGTTGTCTTGTGTGTTCTTAGCACTTGAATAAGTGCTTCCTCTTCCTGTGAACTTAAAGCAGAGCTTATGATCACTGGAAAAGTATCACCCTCTCCTAGAAATGCATATTTCAAGGATGGTGGTAGTGGCTTGAGCTCTGGTTTAGGAGGTTTTTCCTCTTTTAAAAGAAATTTCAGAGGCTCTTTCATGTCCTCTGAATCCTCCAAATCAGGCTGAACATCTTTAAAGATGTCTTCCAACTCTGATTCGAGACTCTCAGCCATGTTTATCTCTTCTACCAGAGAGTCAATAAGATCAACTTTCATGCAGTCTGTTGATGTGTCGGGATGCTGCATAGCTTTGACAGCGTTCAACTTAAACTCATCATCATTGACTCTCAGGGTTATTTCCCCCTGTTGGACGTCAATGAGGGATCGTCCAGTTGCTAGGAAGGGTCTTCCTAGAATGAGAGTAGCACTCTTGTGCTCCTCCATTTCCAGCACAACAAAGTCAGTGGGAAAGGCGAATGGCCCAACTCTGACAATCATGTCTTCAATCACGCCTGATGGGTATTTAGTGGAACCATCAGCAAGTTGGAGACATATCCGGGTTTGTTTAACTTCTTCAGTTAAGCCAAGCTTCCTGATAGTGGATGCAGGTATCAGGTTGATGCTTGCCCCAAAATCGCATAAAGCTGTCTTGGTGCAATCACCTTCTAATATGCATGGTATCAGAAAACTCCCAGGGTCTTTAAGCTTTTCAGGAAAGCTTTTCAGAATGACTACACTGCATTCTTCAGTGAGGAGAACTCTTTCTGTTTCTCTCCACTCCTTTTTATGACTCAAGATCTCTTTCATGAACTTGGCATAAGAAGGTATTTGCTCAAGTGCCTCTGCAAATGGAATCTTTATTTCAAGAGTCCTTAGATAATCTGCAAAGCGAGCAAATTGCTTATCCTGCTCCTCTTTCCGGAATTTTTGAGGATAAGGTATCTTGGCTTTATATTCCTCAACCTTAGTGGTTAAAGAATCCTTTTTAGAGGGGTTGTTATCAGCACTTGTGTGTATCTGATCCCTCACTGGCAATTGAGTGCCAGAGTCAGAAGCTGGAGTGAAACTGGATGCCAGCTCCTTGCCTGTTCCTGGCGCCTGAACGCCAGAAATATGCCCATTTTGGGCGTTTGACGCTGGAACTTGCCCCATTTGGGCGTTCAACGCCAGATTCTTGCCCATTTCTGGCGTTGAACGCCAATTCTGCCTTGTTTCTGGCGTTGAACGCCAGTTTTGGGCATGGTCTGGGCGTTTAATGCCAGCCTTCCACCCATTTTCTGGCGTTTTAGCGCCAGAATTATTTTTCCCTGGGCTCTTACTGTCCTCAGGTGAATCTTTGGTGGGTTGCTCATTTCTTGAATTTTTGATGCCTTGAGGTGCGGTATTTAGTGTTTTCCCACTCCTTAATTGAACTGCTTGGCATTCTTCTGCTATTTTCCTTGATAGCTGCTGCTTTGTTTGCTTAAACTGTTCGTCCATATGTATATTAGCTATCCTTGTCTCCTGTAGCCTGTCCTTGAATTCAGCTAGCTGCTTTGTTAGAAAATCCAATTGCTGATTGAATTCAGCAGCTTGTTTTACAGTACTGAATATAACTTGGATTGATTTACCTTTTTAATTATTTTATTTTATAGAAAGAGGACAACTTAACCAAAAATAAAAATAACAAAATTTATGATTTTCGAAAAAAAAAATGAGGAGAGAGAAAGTGTTTAGGAAGTTTTGAAAAGGATATGATGATTTAAAAAAAAATTTTAAATTTTGAAGTAAAAAATCTGAATTTTATAAATATATTTCGAAAATTGTTTTTAAAATAGAGAGAAAAGATATTTTTGAATTTAAAGAGGAGAGAGAAAAACAATAAGATAGCACAAGATTTAAAATTTTTAGATCTAATGTTCCCTATTTTCGAAATTTTTGGAGGGAAAACACCAAGGAACACCAAACTTAAAAATTTTAAGATCAAGTCACAAGGAAAACTCAAGAACACGAAGAAAGAACACCAAACTTAAAATTTTTAGAAAACCAAACCAAAATTTTCAAAAATTTTAAGGAAAATCAATCAAGAGAACACCAAACTTAAAGTTTGGCACAGGATCTAATAGAGAAATTATTTTTGAAAACTATATTTTTTTTTAAGGAAAATAAGGATTCTAAAATTTTAACACGACAATACTAAGAGATTCTAAACAAAAAAAGAAAATTTTCCTAATCTAAGCAACAAAATAATCCGTCAGTTGTTCAAACACGAACAATCCCCGGCAACGGCGCCAAAAACTTGGTGCACGAATTGTGAATCACACTTTTCACAACGCGTACCACTAACCAGCAAGTGCACTGGGTCGTCCAAGTAATACCTCACGTGAGTAAGGGTCGAATCCCACGGAGATTGTTGGTTTGAAGCAATCTATGGT
>NC_029788.2:21163932-21199446 GCF_000816755.2 Arachis ipaensis
AGATCTGGAAAGTCTAAACCTTGTCTGTGGTATTCCGAGTAGGATCTGGGAAGGGATGACTATGATGAGCTTTAAACTCGCGAATGTTGGGCGCAGTGACAGTGTGCGAAAGGAAAGAGAGATCCTATTCTGACGCTAGTGAGAACCGATAGATGATTAGCCGTGCGGTAGCTGTACCTGGTATTTTTCATCCGAGACGAGAAATCCGACAGTTGATTAGCCGTGCAGAAACCATACCTGGTATTTTTCATCCGAGAGGATCATACAGCTTACCATGGAAGGGAGCACGCATGACTGGATGAAGACAGTAGGAAAGCAGAGGTTCAGAAGCAACAAAGCATCTCCAAACGCTTATCTGAAATTCCCACCAATGAATTGCATAAGTATCTTTATTTTATTTTATGTTTTATTTATCTTTTAATTATCAAAACTCATAACCAATTGAATCCGCCTGACTAAGATTTACAGGATAACCATAGCTTGCTTCAAGCCGACAATCTCCGTGGGATCGACCCTTACTCACGTAAGGTATTACTTAGACGACCTAGTGCACTTGCTGGTTAGTTGTGCGGAGTTGTGAAAAGTGTAATCACAATTTCGTGCACCAAGTTTTTGGCGCCGTTGCCGGGGATTGTTCGAGTTTGGACAACTGACGGTTCATCTTGTTGCTTAGATTGGGTAATTTTATTTTATGTTTAAGCTTTTTATTTTTATTTTCGTAAAAAAAAACAAAAAATTGTTCTTCAGAATTTTTAACAATGAATTCTAGAGCTTCATGAGATATGTTGAAGCCTGGCTGGCTGTTAAGCCATGTCTAATTTTTTGGACCGAAGTTTCCACTTTCCATTGTAGAAAGGACATGTCTGTATTTGTTATGCTAAAGCTTGGCTGGCCATTTGGCCATGTCTAATTCTTTTGGACTGAAGCTTTAGACTAACATTGCATGAATCCTGGAATTCTTATTAAAAATTTTTGAATTTCTTTATTTTCTTTTTCCAAAATAATTTCGAAAAATACAAAAAAATTAATAAAACCATAAAAACAAAAAAAAATTGTGTTTCTTGTTTGAGTCTAGTGTCAAATTTTAAGTTTGGTGTCAGATGCATGTTTTTAATTTTTCTTAGATTTTCGAAAATTCATGCATTGTGTTCTTCTTTGATCTTCAAGTTGTTCTTAATGATTTCCCTTGTTTGATCTTTAATCTTTCTTGTTTTGTGTCTTTTCTTGTTTTTCATATACATTTTCGAATTATTAGTGTCTAAAGTTTAAAAATTTTTAAGTTTGGTGTCTTGCATGTCTTTCTTTTCTTAAAAATTTTCAAAAATACGTTTTTGATGTTCATCATGATCTTCAAAGTGTTCTTGGTGTTCATCTTGACATTCAAAGTATTCTTGTATGTTCCATTTGTCTCAATCTTAAATTTTTATGTTTTGTGTCATTTTGTTGTTTTTCTCTTTCTTCATTAATTCAAAAAAATAAAAAATAATATTTTTCCCTTATTTTACTCATAAATTTCGAAATTTTGGGTTGATTTAGTCAAAAAATTTTAAATTTAGTTGTTTCTTGTTAGTCAAGTCAAAATTTCAATTTAAGAATTTTATCTTTTCAAATCTTTTTCAAAAATAAAATCTTTTTCATTTTTTTCTTAATATTTTTGAATTTTTTTAAATAAATTTTCAAAATCTTTTTCTTATTTTTATTTCACATTTTCGAAAACTTTACTAACAATTAATGTTTTGATTCAAAAGTTTCAAGTTTGTTATTTTCCTGTTAAGAAAGGTTCAATCTTTAAATTCTAGAATCATATCTTTTAGTTTCTTGTTAGTCAAGTCATCAACTTTAATTTTCAAAATCAAATCTTTTTAATTTTCAAAATCAAATCTTTTTAAATTTCTTTTTCAAATCTTTTTCAAAATAAATTTCAATAATATCTTTTTAAAATTTTAATTTCAAAATCTTTTTCTAACTTCTTATCTTTTCAAAATTTATTTTCAAATCTTTTTCAACTAACTACTTGACTTGTTTGTTTTAATTTTAAAAAGTTTACTATTTCTTATCTTTTTCAAAACCACCTAACTACTTTTCCACTTCTAATTTTCGAAAATCACTAACCACTTTTTCAAAATTCTTTTTAATTAACTAATTGTTTTAGTTTTTATTTTTCCTGTATTTCTTTTTCAAATTTTTGAAACTAACTTAATTAATTAAATAAAAAATAAAAATATTTTTCTTTTCCCTCTTCTTAAAATTCGAATTCTCTCTCTCGCATCTCTTTCTATTTATTTATTTAATTACTAACACTTCTCTTCTACTCATCTAATAATTCAAACCTCTCTCTCTCTCTCTCTCTCTCTCTCTCTCTCTCTCTCTCTGTGTGTGTGTGTGTGTTCGAATTTCTTCTTCTTCCTTCTTCATTCTATTCTTCTTTTTCTCTGACACATAAAGGAATCTCTATACTGTGACATAGAGGATTCCTCTTCTTTTCTGTTCTTTTCTTTTTCAATGAGCATGAACAGGGATAAAGACATTCTTGTTAAAACTGATCCTGAACCTGAAAGGACTCTGAAGAGGAAGCTAAGAGAAGCTAAAGCACAACACTCTAGAGAGGACCTTACAGAAAATTTTGAAAAAGAAGCAGACATGGCAGCAGAACCCAACAACAATGGTAGAGATGCAAGGAAGATGCTTGGTGACTTTACTGCACCAACTTCCGACTTCTATGGAAGAAGCATCTCAATTCCTACAATTGGAGCAAACAACTTTGAGCTTAAGCCTCAATTAGTTTCTCTAATGCAGTAGAATTGCAAGTTTCATGGACTTCCATTGGAAGATCCTCATCAGTTCTTAGCTGAATTCTTGCAAATCTGTGACACTGTTAAGACCAATGGAGTTAATTCCGAGGTCTACAAACTTTTGCTTTTCCGCTTTGCTATAAGAGACAGAGCTAGGATATCATTGGACTCACAACCTAAAGAAAGCCTGAACTCTTGAGAAAAGTTGGTCAATGCTTTCTTGGCCAAATTCTTTCCACCTCAAAGGATGAGCAAGCTTAGAGTGGAAGTCCAAACCTTCAGACAGAAGGAAGGTGAATCCCTCTATGAAGCTTGAGAAAGATACAAGCAATTGATCAGAAGGTGTCCTTCTGACATGCTTTCAGAATGGAGCATCTTATGTATATTCTATGATGGTCTGTCTGAATTGTCCAAGATGTCATTAGAACACTCTGCTGGTGGATCTCTTCATCTGAAAAAAACACCTGTAGAAGCCCAGGAACTCATTGAAATGGTTACAAATAACCAATTTATGTATACTTCTGAAAGAAATCCTGTGAATAATGGGATGACTCAGAAGAAAGGAGTTCTTGAGATTGATACTCTGAATGCCATATTGGCTCAGAATAAAATATTGACTCAACAAGTCAATATGATTTCTTATAATCTGACTGGAATGCAAGCTGCATCCGGCAGTACTAAAGAAGCCTCCTCTGAAGGAGAAGCTTATGACTCTGAGAATCCTGCAATGGAAGAGGTGAATTACATGGGAGAATCCTATGGAAATACCTATAATCCTTCATGAAGAAATCATCCAAATTTCTCATAGAAGGATCAACAGAAGCCTCAACAAGGCTTCAATAATAATAATGGTGGGAGAAATAGGTTTGACAATAGCAAGCCTTTTCCATCATCTTCTCAGCAACAGACAGAGAATTCTAAGCAGAGCCTTTCTGACTTAGCAACCATAGTCTCTGATCTATCTAAGACCACTCTCAGTTTCATGACTGAAACAAGGTCCTTCATCAGAAATTTGGAGGCACAAGTGGGTCAGCTGAGTAAAAGACTTACTGAAACTCCTCCTAGTACTCTCCCAAGCAATACAAAAGAGAATCCCAAAAGAGAGTGCAAGGCCATAACTATATCCAAAGTGGCCGAACCTGGAGAGAGTAAAAAGGCAGTGATTTCTAGTGAGGAAGACCTTGCTGGACGTCTACTGACCAATAAGGAGTTCCCTATTGAGGAACCAAAGGAATCTAAGGCTCATATAGAGACCATAGAGATTCCATGGAACTTAATGCTGCAGTTCATGAACTCTGATGAAGATTCTTCCTCTGATGAGGATAAAGATATTGTTGAAGAGTAAGTAGCTCAGTATCTAGGAGCAATCATAGAACTGAATGCCTTGGTTCAACAGAAATTACCTCAGAAGAAATTGGATTCCAGAAAGTTCTTAATACCTTGTACCATAGGCACCATGACCTTTGAGAAGGCTCTGTGTGACCTGAGGTCAGGAATAAATCTCATGCCACTCTTTGTAATGGAGAAATTAGGGATCTTTGAGGTACAAGCTGTAAGAATCTTACTAGAAATGGCAGACAAATCAATGAAACAGGCTTATGGACTTGTAGAGGATGTCTTAGTGAAGGTTGAAGGCCTATACATCCCTGCTGATTTCATAATCCTAGACACTGGGAAGGATGAGGATGAATCCATTATCCTTGGAAGACCCTTCCTAGCCACAGCAAGCGTTGTGATTGATGTAGACAGAGGAGAGTTAGTCCTTCAATTGAATGAGGACTACCTTGTGTTTAAGGCTCAAGAATCTTCTTCTGTAACCATGGAGAGGAAGCATGAAAAGCTTCTCTCAATACAGAGTCAAACAGAGCCCCCACACTCAACTTCTATTTTGGTGTTGGGAGGCCACCATTAAGCTCTAACTCTCTGTGAAGCTCTCTAAGAGCTCACTGTCAAGCTATTGACATTAAAGAAGTGCTTATTGGGAGGCAACCCAATGTTATTTAATTATATTTATTTATAGACATTTGTTTTCCATTGCCATGTTAGGTTTTCTTTAGGTAGATGATCATGTGGAGTCACAAAAACAGCTGCAGAATTAAAGCGGAATCAAAAACAACATAAAAAATAGCACACCCTGGAGGACAGGCTTACTGGCGTTTAAACACTAGTAAGGATAGCATAATGGGCGTTTAACGCCCAGTCTGGCAGCATTCTGGGCGTTAAACGCTAGAATTGGCAGACAGACTGGTGTTTAATGCCAGAAAAGGGTGTCTGGCTGTCTGGCTGGCATTAAACACCAGAATTGGCAGACAGACTGGCGTTTAACGCCAGAAAAGGGTATCTGGAGGGCGTTAAATGCCAGAAAGGGGGCATCAGCCTGGCGTTTACTGCCAGAAAAGGTAGCAGAGATGGCGTTAAATGCCAAAAATGGCACACAGAGGGCGTTTAAACGCCAGAAAGATGCAGGAACCAGAATTTCTTGACACCTCAGGATCTGTGAACCCCACAGGATCCCCACCTACCCCAACTCTTTTTCTCTCCTTTTCACACCTTTCCATAACACTCTTCCCCAAAATAACCTCTACCAATCACCTCCATATCTCCTCCAAAACCATCATACAACCCCCTACCCCCACCCATTCAAATTCACACCATCTCCCTCCCAAACCCAACCCCTTCTTACCCGAATTCCCTCTCTCTCTTACACTATAAATACCCCTTCTTACCACCTTCAATTTCACACAATACAAACACTTAAACCCCCCTTGGCCGAATTCAATACACCCTTCTATCTCCTCTATTTCTTCTCCTTCTCCTCTTTTCTTTCTTCTTTTGCTCGAAGACGAGCAAACCTTTTAAGTTTGGTGTGGGAAAAAGCTCTGATTTTTGTTTTTCCATAACCATTAATGGCACCTAAGGCCGGAGAAACCTCTAGGAAGAGGAAAGGGAAGGCAGTTGCTTCCAACTCCGAGTCATGGGAGATGGAGAGATTCATCTCAAAATTCCATCACTAGAAAGAGGATGGAGCAAACAAGAGAGCCCACTCATGGACCTCAACAAGAGCATGAGGAAGTTCCTTATCAAGAAATCCCTGAGATGCCTTAAAAGATGCATTTCCCTCCACACAACTATTGGGAGCAACTCAACACCTCTTTAGGAGAATTGAGTTCCAACATAGAGCAACTGAGACTGGAGCACCAAGAGCACTTCATCGTCCTCCATGAAATCAGAGAGGACCAAAAAGTCATGAGGGAGGAGCAACAAAGGCAAGGAAGAGATATTGAGGAGCTAAAGCACTCCATAGGATCTTCAAGAGGAAGAACTAGCCGCCGTCACTAAGGTGGACCCGTTCTTTAATTTCCTTGTTCTTATTTTTCTGTTTTTCAGTTTCTATGCTTTATGTTTTGTCTATGTTTGTGTCTTTATTACATGATCATTAGTGTTTAGAGTCTATCTCTTAAAGCTATGAATGCTCCATGAATCCTTCACCCTTCTTAAATGAAAAATGTTTTCTGAAAAAAGAAAAAGAAGTACATGAATTTCGAATTCTATCTTGAAATTAGTTTAATTATTTTGATGTGGTGTCAATACTTTTCGTTTTCTAAATGAATGCTTGAACAATGCATATTTTTTATAGTGAAGTTTATGAATGTTAAAATTGTTGGCTCTTGAAAGAATGATGAAAAGGAGAAATGTTATTGGTAATTTGAAAAATCATAAAATTGATTCTTGAAGCAAGAAAAAGCAGTGAAAAACACAAAGCTTGCGAAAAAAAAGAAAAAAAAGAAAGAAAAAGAAAAAGCAAGTAGAAAAAGCCAATAACCCTTTAAACCAAAAGGCAAGGGTAAAAAAGGATCCAAGGCTTTGAGCATTAATGGATAGGAGGGCCCAAAGGAATAAAATCCTAGCCTAAGCAGCTAAATCAAGCTGTCCCTAACCATGTGCTTGTGACATGAAGGTGTCAAGTGAAAAGCTTGAGACTGAGCGGTTAAGGTCGTGATCCAAAGCAAAAAGAGTGTGCTTAAGAACTCTGGGCACCTCTAACTGGGGACTCTAACAAAGCTGAGTCACAATCTGAAAAGGTTCACCTAGTTATGTGTCTGTGGCATTTATGTATCCGGTGGTAATACTGGAAAACAAAATGATTAGGGTCACGGCCAAGACTCATAAAGTAGCTGTGTTCAAGAATCTACATACTGAACTAGGAGAATCAATAACACTATCTGAATTCTGAGTTCCTATGGATGCCAATCATTCCAAACTTCAAAGGATAAAGTGAGATGCCAAAACTGTTCAGAAGCAAAAAGCTACTAGTCCCGCTCATCTAATTGAAACTAATCTTCATTGATATTTTTGAAATTTATTGTATATTCTCTTATTTTTATCCTATTTTGTTTTTAGTTGCTTGGGGACAAGCAACAATTTAAGTTTGGTGTTGTGATGAGCGGATAATTTACACCCTTTTTGGCATTGTTTTTACATAGTTTTTAATATGTTTTGGTTACTTTTTATTATATTTTTATTAGTTTTTATGAAAAAATCACATTTCTAGACTTTACTATGAGTTTGTGTGTTTTTCTGTAATTTCAGGTATTTTCTGGCTGAAATTGAGGGACCTGAGCAAAAGTCTGATTCAGAGGCTGAGAAGTGACTGCAGATGCTGTTGGATTCTGACCCTCCTGCACTCAAAGTGGATTTTCTGGAACTACAGAATCCCAATTAGCGCGCTCTCAATTGCGTTAGAAAGTAGACATCTTGGGCTTTCTATCAATGTTAATAGTCCATACTTTTCCCAATATTTGATGGCCCAAACTGGTGTCTAAACGCCCACTAGAAACCCATTTTCTGGCATAAAACGCCAGAACTGGCACCAGAACTGGAGTTAAACACCCAAACTGGCATCCAAGCTGGCGTTTAACTCCAAGAATAGCCTATGCACGTGAAAGCTTCAATGCTCAGCCCAAGCACACACCAAGTGGGCCCCAGAAGTGGATTTCTGCACTATCTGCACTTAGTTACTTATTTTCTGTAATCCCTAGTAACTAGTTTAGTATAAATAGCACTTTTTACTATTGTATTCGCAATCAATCAGAGACTTGGATCATTTTATGTTACATTTGGAGGCTGGCCACACGGCCATGCCTAGACCTTTTTCTCTTATGTATTTTCCAACGGTGGAGTTTCTACACCTCATAGAATAAGGTGCGGAGCGCTGCTGTTCTTCATGAATTAATGCAAGTACTATTGTTTCTCTTTCAATTCACGCTTACTTCTTCTCTAAGATATACTCTCGTACTTAATTCAGTTAAGTCAGAATGAATGGGTGACCCGTGACAATCACCCACTATCTTCGTTACTCGCTTAGCCAAGATCCGCGTGCCTGACAACCACAAGTGGTCTACTTGATATTCAACGTAGTCATTGGACGATAGCCAGAGTATATTCTCTTGGGTCTCTAATCCACGGACCGAGTCCGAGAGGTTAGAACCTTCGTCGTATAGGCTAGAACCAGTTGGCAGCATTCCTGAGATCCGGAAAGTCTAAACCTTGTCTGTGGTATTCCGAGTAGGATCTGGGAAGGGATTACTGTGATGAGCTTTAAGCTCACGAATGTTGGGCGTAGTGACAGTGTGCAAAAGGATAGAGAGATCCTATTCCGACGCTAGTGAGAACCGACAGATGATTAGCCGTGTGGTAGCTGTACCTGGTATTTTTTATCCGAGACGAGAAATCCGACAGTTGATTAGCCGTGCAAAAACCGTACTTGGTATTTTTCATCCGAGAGGATCATACAACTTGCCATGGAAGGGAGCACGCATGACTGGATGAAGACAGTAGGAAAGCAGAGGTTCAGAAGCAACAAAGCATCTCCAAACGCTTATCTGAAATTCCCACCAATGAATTACATAAGTATCTTTTTTTTATTTTATTTTATGTTTTATTTATCTTTTAATTATCAAAACTCATAACCAATTGAATCCGCCTGACTAAGATTTACAGGATGACCATAGCTTGCTTCAAGCCGACAATCTCCATGGGATCGACCCTTACTCACGTAAGGTATTACTTGGACGACCCAGTGCACTTGCTGGATAGTTGTGTGGAGTTGTGAAAAGTGTAATCACAATTTCGTGCACCACCGGATGTAGACCTTTGATTAGTCTAGATGATGCCTTTTTGAAGACTTTGCATAGAGGCTGATGAGCGGATAATTTATACGCTTTTTGGCATTGTTTTTACATAGTTTTTAGTATGATTTAGTTTGTTTTTAGTATACTTTTATTAGTTTTTAATTAAAAATCACATTTCTAGACTTTACTATGAGTTTGTGTGTTTTTCTATGATTTCAGGTACTTTCTGGCTGAAATTGAGGGACCTGAGCAAAAATCTTATTCAGAGGCTGAAGAAGGACTGCAGATGCTGTTGGATTCTGACCTCCCTACACTCAAAGTGGATTTTCTGGAGCTACATAAGTCCAAATGGCATGATCTTAATTGCGTTGGAAAGTAGACATCTAGGGCTTTCCACAAATATATAATAGTTGATACTTTGCTCGAAGATAAACGACGCAAACTGTCGTTCAACTCCAGTTCTCTGCCCTATTCTGGCGTTAAACGCCAGAAATAGGTTACAAGTTGGAGTTAAACGCCCAAAACAGGTTAGAACCTGGCGTTTAACTCCAGAAACATCCTAGGCATGTGTAAAGCTCAAGTCTCAGCCCCAGCACACACCAAGTGGGCCCCGGAAGTGGATTTCTGCACTATCTATCATAGTTTACTCATTTTCTGTAAACCTAGGTTACTAGTTTAGTATTTAAACAACTTTTAGAGATTTATTTTTGTATCTCATGACATTTTAGATCTGAACTTTGTACTCTTTGACGGCATGAGTCTCTAAACTCCATTGTTGGGGGTGAGGAGCTCTGCTGTGTCTCGATGAATTAATGCAATTATTTCTGTTTTCTATTCAAACACGCTTGTTTCTATCTAAGATGTTCATTCGCACTTCAATATGATGGATGTGATGATCCGAGACATTCATCACCATTCTCAACCTATGAATGTGTGACTGACAACCACCTCCATTCTACCTTCGATTGAATGAGCATCTCTTGGATTCCTTAATCAGAATCTTCGTGGTATAAGTTAGAATCCATTGGCAGCATTCTTGAGAATCCGGAAAGTCTAAACCTTGTCTGTGGTATTCCGAGTAGGATTCAGGGATTGAATAACTGTGACGAGCTTCAAACTCACAAGGGTTGGGCATAGTGACAGACGCAAAAGGATCAATGGATCCTATTCCAGCATGAGTGAGAACCGACAGATGATTAGCCGTGCGGTGACAGCGCACCTGGACCATTTTCACTGAGAGGACGGATGGTAGCCATTGACAACGGTGATTCACCAACACACAGCTTGCCATAGGAGGAACCTTGCGTGTGTGAAGAAGAAGACAGGGGGAAAGCAAAGATTCAGAAGACAAAGCATCTCTAAAACTCCAACATATTCTCCATTACTGCATAACAAGTACTATTTAATTTATGCTTTTTACTCTTCATAAATATAATCATTCTTATTATTGATTTCCTGACTAAGAATTACAAAATAACCATAGCTTGCTTCAAGCCGACAATCTCCGTGGGATCGACCTTTACTCACGTAAGGTATTACTTGGACGACCTAGTGCACTTGCTAGTTAGTGGTACGAGTTGTGAAAAGTGTGATTTACAATTCGTACACCAAGTTTTTGGCGCCGTTGCCGGGGATTATTCGAGTTTGGACAACTGACGGTTTATTTTGTTGCTTAGATTAGGAAAAATTCATCTTTTTAGTTTAGAGTCACTAAAATTGCGTCTTCTATTATTGTTTTTGGTTAAAAAAATTTTCAAATCCTTATTTCTCTTTTTAAATTTTTCGAAAATTTTTATAAACTAATAATTGAGTTTTTCTGTTTGAGTTTAGTTTCATATTTTAAGTTTGGTGTCAATTGCATGTTTTTATTTTCTTTTAAATTTTCGAATTTGTGTTCATTGTTCTTTCTTAATCTTCAAGTTGTTCTTGTTTATTTTCCTTGTTTGATCTTTAGCTTTTCTTGTTTTGTGATATTTCTTGTTTTTCTTGTGCATTTTCGAATTATTAGTATCAAAAAAAAATAAAAATAATAAAATATTTTATACATTAAATACCTTTATTAAAACACTTTAAATTTATAACTCAATTGGCTAGAGCGTTGTGTTTATGTTCTTGGTAATTGGAAATTTTCCTTTTAAAACTTTTTCAAAAAAAAATATTTTTTCTTTGATTAAATCTCATGTCAAACTTTTAAGTTTGGTGTTCTTTTATGTTCTTGTGAGTCTTCAAAGTGTTCTTGAGGCTTCTTTGTGTTTTGATCTTAAAATTTTTATGTTTAGTGTTCCTTGGTGTTTCTCCTCCAAATTTTCGAAAATAAGGAGCATTAGATCTAAAATTTTAAGTTCTGTGTCTTTTTATTGTTTTTCTCTTTCCTCATTGAATTCAAAAATATCTTTTTCCTTTATTTTAATTGATTTTTCGAAAATTACCTTTAAAAATTCATATTTTTATTTTAAAAATCAAATCTTTTCAAAATTCAAAATCCTTTTTCAAAAATCATATCCAAAGTTTTTCCAATCTTCTTAATTAAGCAATTACTTTCATTTTCAAATTTATTTTTCTCTTGGTTTTCGAAATTTACATTCTAATTTTTAATTATTTTATTTTATCTTATTATTTTTAATTATCTTAATAATTTGGTTTATTCTACTTAAATAAAAAAATAAAAATATATTTTTTCTTTGCAATTCATAACAATTCCATTTTATTCATCATGGATCTAAGTGGAAATGAACAGTTCAGAAGGACTCTGGGGTCATATGCTAATCCCACTGCTGCTGCATATGGGAGTAGTATCTGTATACCTCCCATCAAAGCAGGTAGTTTTGAGCTAAATCCTCAGCTCATTGTCATGGTGCAGTAAAACTGCTAGTATTCCGGTCTTCCATAGGAAGAACCTACTGAGTTTCTGGCACAATTCTTGCAAATTGCTGACACAGTACGTGACAAGGAGGTAGATCAGGATGTATACAGACTGTTACTGTTTCCGTTTGCTGTAAAAGATCAAGCTAAAAGGTGGTTAAATAACCAACCCACAGCAAGCATAAGGACATGGAAACAGTTATCAGACAAATTCTTGAATCAATATTTCCCCCCAAAAAGGATGACACAGCTAAGGCTGGACATCCAAGGCTTTAAACAAGAGGATGATGAATCCCTTTATAATGCCTGGAAGAGGTACAGAGGGATGCTAAGGAAATGCCCCTCTGAAATGTTTTCAGAGTGGGTGCAATTAGACATTTTCTACTATGGGCTTACAGAAGGAGCTCAGATGTCCCTAGACCACTCAGCTGATGGATCTATACACATGAGGAAAACTATTGAAGAGGCTCAAGAGCTTATTGATATAGTTGCTAGAAACCAGCATCTGTACATAAGTAATGGGTCCTCCATAAAAGAAGAAGCCAAAGCAGTGTCTACTGAACTTGGTCTTCCAGAACAAGTTGCTGAACTCAATCAACAATTGTGCTTTCTAACAAAACAGCTAGCAGAATTCAAGGAGATGCTACAAGACACTAAAAATGCTAATAAATATATGGAGGCACAATTGAATCAGACAAAATAGCAGTTATCAAAGCAGATAACAGAAGAGTGCCACGCAGTTCAATTAAGAAGTGGAAAAACATTAAATACCTCACTTCAGAGCAGCAGAAAGCCAAGGAAAGAACAACTGACAGAGGATGAGCAAAATGTTATCCAAAATCCCTCTGAGGACAATAAGAGCCCAGAGAGGAACAATTCTGGCGTTCAAACGCCAGAAATAGACAAGGAGCTGGCGTCAAACGCCCAATGAAAGCTCAGTTCTGGCGTTCAAACGCCAGAAACATGTAAGAAGCTGGCGTCAAACGCCAATCAAGCTTCTAACCCTGGCATCCAAACGCCAGTGAGCGATCAGACACACCCAAGTGCTGATAGCAACCCCTCTAAAAGGGCTCCTCCAACCACCTCTGTAGGAAATAAACCTGCAGCAACTAAGGTTGAGGAATACAAAGTCAAGATGCCTTATCCTCAAAAACTCCGTCAAGAGGAGCAGGATAAGCAATTTGCCCGCTTTGCAGACTATCTCAGGACTCTTGAAATAAAGATTCTGTTTGCAGAGGCACTTGAGCAAATACCCTCTTATGCCAAGTTCATGAAAGAGATCTTGAGTCATAAGAAGAATTGGAGAGAAACTGAAAGAGTTCTCCTCACTGAAGAATGCAGTGCAGTCATTCTAAAAAGCTTCCCAGAAAAGCTTAAAGATCCCGGGAGCTTTATGATACCATGCATATTAGAGGATAATTGCACCAAGACAGCTTTATGTGACCTTGGGGCAAGCATCAACCTAATACCTGCATCCACTATCAGAAAGCTTGGTTTAACTGAAGAAGTCAAACTGACCCGGATATGTCTCCAACTTGCTGATGGCTCCATTAAATACCCATATAGGCGTGATTGAAGACATGATTGTCAGGGTTGGGCCATTCGCCTTCCCCACTGACTTTGTAGTGCTGGAAATGGAGGAGCACAAGAGTGCTACTCTCATTCTAGGAAGACCTTTCCTAGCAACTGGACGAACTCTCATTGATGTCCAAAAGGGGGAAGTAACCCTGAGAGTCAATGAGGATGAATGCTGTCATAGCCATGCAGCATCCAGACACACCAAAAGACTGCAGAAGTTGATCTTATTGACTCTTTGATAGAGGAGATCAACATGGCTGAGAGTCTCGAATCAGAGGAATTGAAAGAGCCTCTGAAACTTCCTTAAGAAGAGGAAAAACCTCCTAAACCCGAGCTCAAACCATTACCACCATCCCTGAAATATGCATTTCTGGGAGAAGGTGACACTTTTCCGGTGATCATAAGCTCTGTTTTAAATCCCCTAGAAAAGGAAGCGCTACTTCAAGTGCTAAGGACACATAAGACAACTCTTGGGTGGTCCATAAGTGATCTTAAGGGCATCAGCCCAGTAAGATGCATGCACAAGATCCTATTGGAGGACGATGCTAAGCCAGTGGTTCAACCACAGAGGCGGCTAAATCCAGCCATGAAGGAAGTGGTGCAGAAAGAGGTCACCAAGTTACTGGAGGCTGGGATTATTTATCCTATTTCTGATAGCCCCTGGGTGAGCCCTGTCCAAGTTGTCCCCAAAAAGGGAGGCATGACAGTGGTTCATAATGAAAAAAATAAACTGGTTCTTACAAGAACAGTTACAGGGTGGCGCATGTGTATTGACTACAGAAGGCTCAATACAGCCACCAGAAAGGATCATTTTTTCTTTACCATTCATAGACCAGATGCTAGAAAGACTAGCAGGTCATGATTATTACTACTTTTTGGATGGCTATTCAAGCTATAACCAAATTACAGTAGATCCCCAGGATCAAGAGAAAACAGCATTCACATGTCCATCTGGAGTATTTGCCTACAGAAGGATGCCATTTGGGCTATGTAATGCACCTGCAACCTTTCAGAGATGCATGCTCTCTATTTTCTCTGATATGGTGGAAAAATTTCGGGAAGTCTTCATGGATAACTTCTCAGTATATGGAGACTCATTCAACTCCTGTCTTGATCACCTGACACTGGTTCTGAAAAGATGCCAAGAGACTAACCTGGTTTTAAACTGGGAAAAATGTCACTTTATGGTGACTGAAGGGATTGTCCTTGGGCACAAAATTTCGAACAAGGGAATAGAGGTGGATCAAGCTAAGGTAGAGGTAATTGAAAAATTACCACCACCTGCCAATGTTAAGGCAATCAGAAACTTTCTGGGGCATGCAGGATTCAATAGGAGGTTTATAAAGGATTTTTCAAAAATTGCAAAACCTCTGAGCAACCTGCTAGCTGCTGACACGCCATTTGTGTTTGACACAGAGTGTCTGCAGGCGTTTGAAACTCTGAAAACTAAGCTGGTCACAGCACCAGTTATTTCTGCACCAGACTGGACATTACCATTTGAACTAATGTGTGATGCTAGTGACCATGCCATCGGTGCAGTATTGGGGCAGAGGCATGACAAGCTTCTGCATGTCATTTATTATGCTAGCTGTGTTTTAAATGATGCCCAGAAAAATTACACAAACACAGAAAAAGAATTGCTTGCAATGGTTTACGCCATTGACAAGTTTAAATCATACTTAGTAGGATCAAAAGTGATTGTATACACCGACCATGCTGCTCTTAAATATCTACTTACAAAGCAGGATTCAAAACCTAGGCTCATAAGATGGGTGTTGCTTCTGCAAGAATTTGATATAGAAATAAGAGACAGAAAATGGACAGAAAACCAAGTGGCTGATCATCTGTCCCGGATAGAACCAGTAGAAGGGGCATTCTTTCCCTCTATTGAGATCTCTGAAACCTTTCCGGATGAGCATTTGTTCGCCATTCAGGAAACACCATGGTTTGCAGACATTGCAAACTATAAAGCTGCAAGGTTCATACCCAAGGAGTACAGCAGGCAACAAAAGAAAAAATTAATTACTGATGCAAAGTACTACTTGTGGGATGAACCCTATCTCTTTAAGAGATGTGCAGATGGAATAATCCATAGGTGTGTGCCTAGAGAAGAAGCACAGAAGATCTTATGGCATTGCCATGGGTCACAATATGGAGGTCATTTCGGAGGTGAGCGAACAGCCACCAAGGTCCTCCAATGTGGCTTCTACTGGCCTACCCTCTATAGAGATTCCCGAGAGTTTGTATGTAACTGTGACAGTTGTCAGAGATCTGGTAATCTGCCTTATGTTACGCCATGCCTCAACAAGGAATCTTGGAGATTGAGTTGTTTGATGTATGGGGTATTGACTTCATGGGGCCTTTTCCACCATCATACTCAAATACTTATATTTTGGTTGCAGTCGACTATGTATCCAAATGGGTAAAGGCCATTGCCACACCCACTAATGATACTAAGACAGTGCTGAAGTTCCTCTAGAAACATATCTTCAGCAGGTTTGGTGTCCCTAGAGCACTAATTAGTGATGGGGGCACTCACTTCTGCAACAAACAACTTTACTTTGCTATGGTCCAGTATGGAATTAGTCACAAGGTGGCAATTCCATATCATCCACAGACAAACGGGCAAGCTGAAGTCTCTAATAGAGAACTAAAAAGAATCCTGGAACAGACTGTAAGTACCCGTAGACAGGATTGGGCGAGTAGCTTGGATGATGCTCTGTGGGCTTACAGAACAGCATTCAAGACTCCTATAGTGACCTCTCCATACCAGCTTGTGTATGGTAAGGCCTGTCATCTGCTCGTCGAACTGGAACATAAGGCCTATTGGGCAACCAGATTCCTAAACTTTGATGCCAGATTAACTGGAGAAAAAAGATTGCTCCAGCTAAATGAGCTAGAGAAATTCAGACTCGCTGCTTTCGAAAATTCCAAGCTTTACAAAGAGAAAGCAAAAAGGTGGCATGATAGAAAGCTGTCATCTAGAGTTTTTGAACCATGACAGAAGGTTCTGCTGTTTAACTCTAGGCTCCGGCTATTCCCCGGGAAACTGAAATCCCGGTGGAGGGGACCATATGTGATTACAAGTGTGTCACCATATGGCTATGTGGAGCTTCAAGACATTAATTCTAATAAGAAGTTCATTGTTAATGGACAGCGAATCAAGAATTATCTTGAAGGCAATGTTGAGCAAGAATGCTCAAGGCTGAAGCTAGATTAAAAGCTCAGCAAGGTCCAGCTAAAGACAATAAAGAAGCGCTTGCTGGGAGGCAACCCAGCCATTAGCAAAACTTTTTCTGTTATTTTATTTTATTCTATTCTTCATTTTATTTATTTTTAAATTATACAAGTTCAATATTAACAATCTTCAAGGTAAAGAATCAATTGCATAAGTTCACAGGGTTAGAGAAGGATTCAGAGCACAAAACAGGGAAAAGGAGCTCACTGGCAAGAAAACGCCAGTAATGATATCTTTCTGGGAGTTAAACACCAGAATGCGTACCATTCTGGGCATTTAACGCCATACTTGCAGCGTCCTGGGTGTTCAGGAAAAACGCCCAGTGACAAAGGAATTCTGGCGTTTAACGCCAGCCAGAAGCAACAGTTGGGCGTTAAACGCCCAAAAGAAGCCACAGAGGGGCGTTAAACGCCCAAAACATGCAGCAGTTGGGCGTTTAACACCAGGATTGTGGAGGGGAGGAAGTTTTTGTTCCCAACTTGATTTTTTTAAATTTTCATATTTCAATCCATTTTTCTTGCATAAACATGTTCCCATACTTTCATTCTTCAAACTTTTTTTTCCAAAAATTTTTAAAAAATATCTTAATCCTAAAATTAAATCTTTCTCAATTCTTCTTCAACCTCTTCTCAAATCTTTTTCAAAACAAATCTAACTTTTTCAAAATTCTTTTTTTTCAAACTCATCAATATCTTTTTCAAATCTTCACAATATTTTTAGAACAAACCTATCTTTTTTAAATATCTTTCATGTCTTTTCAATTTTAAATTAAATCTTTTCCTATCTTACTTATCTTTTTCAAATCACATTTTCTATCATATCTTTTTAAAATATTTTCGAAAACCCACCCCCTTCCCTTTAAATCCTCGTTCAGCCTCCCCCTCTCTTCCACAATTCGAACTTGGCTCTCCCTCTATCCCTCTCCTTTCTTTTCTTTTGCATGAGGACAAGCAAACCTCTAAGTTTGGTGTGTTTATCCGTGATCACTAAGCCAATACCCACCAAGATCATGGCTCCTAAGGGAAAACAAACCAACTCAAGAGGCAAGAAAGAGAATATTCTAAAACCACTTTGGAATCAAGGGAAGTTCTTAACCAAAGAACATTCAGACCATTACTACAAAATAATGGGTCTAAAGTCAGTGATCCTGGAAGTTAAATTCGATCTGAAAGAAGATGAATATCTGGAGATCCAAGAGTAAATTCGAAACAGGAGCTGGGAAGTCCTAGCTAATCCTGAAACAAAGGTGGGAAGAAACATGGTTCAGGAATTCTACTCTAATCTGTGGCAAACAGACAGGCAGAGAATAGCTGGAACCGCATTCTATGACTATCGAACTCTGGTCAGAGGGAAGATTGTTCACACCTACCCTGACAAAATAAGGGAGATCTTCAAGCTGCCTCAACTGCAAGATGACCCAGACTCCTTTAATAGGAGAATGATGAGACCAAATCAGAGCTTGGACAAAATCCTAGAGGATATATGCCTCCCTGGATACTGGGGGCGCCTAGAAGCATCTATCACCAAGTTGCAAGAAGCTATGGATCAACTGAAGGAAGAACAGCAAAATCAAAACAGCATGCTCTGCAAGCTGCTTAGGGAACAAGAAGAGCAAGGGCGTGAACTGAAAGAACTGAAGCGCCAGAAGCTATCCCTTGAAGGGCCAAGCACTCCACAGACTAAAGAGGCATCTACCTCCCAAAGCAAAGGTTATTGAGTCCTAACTCTGTGATAACCTTTTATCTATTTTAAGAGTCTATGAGTATTAAAACTAGAGTCATTTGTCTTTATGTCTTTAGTTTCTTTTCTTTTATTGCTAAGTGTCTGCTTTTATGCCTAATTTATATTATTTCCAATAAATAATAAATAAAGATTAGAGTCTATGCCTTAAAGTTATGAACATCCTATGAATCCATCACCTTTCTTAAATAAAAAAAATGTTTTAATTACAAAAGAACAAGAAGTACATGGTTTCGAATTCATCCTTGAAACTAGTTTAATTATTTTGATATGGTGACAATACTTTTTGTTTTCTGAATGAATGCTTGAACAGTGCATATGTCTTTTGAATTTGTTGTTTATGAATGTTAAATATGTTGGCTCTTGAAAGAATGATGAAAAGGAGAAATGTTATTGATAATCTGAAAAATCATAAAAATTGATTCTTGAAGCAAGAAAAAGAAGTAAATACAAAAGCTTGTAGAAAAAAAAAAGAGAAAAGAAAAATGGCGAAAAAAAAAGAAAAAGAAAAAACAAGCAGAAAAAGCCAAAAGCTCTTTAAACCAAAAGGCAAGAGCAAAAAGCCAATAACCCTTAAAACCAAAAGGTAAGGGTAAAAAGGATCCAAGGCTTTGAGCATCAGTGGATAGGAGGGCCTAAAGGAATAAAATCCTGGCCTAAGCGGCTAAACCAAGCTGTCCCTAACCATGTGCTTGTGGCGTGAAGGTGTCAAGTGAAAACTTGAGACTGAGCGGTTAAAGTCGAGGTCCAAAGCAAAAGAAGAGTGTGCTTAAGAACCCTGGACACCTCTAATTGGGGACTCTAGCAAAGCTGAGTCACAATCTGAAAAGGTTCACCCAGTTATGTGTCTGTGGCATTTATGTATCCGGTAGTAATACTGGAAAACAAAGTGCTTAGGGCCACGGCCAAGACTCATAAAGTAGCTGTGTTCAAGAATCAACATACTGAACTAGGAGAATCAATAACACTATCTGTATTTTGAGTTCCTATAGATGCCAATCATTCTGAACTTCAATGAATAAAGTGAGATGCCAAAACTATTCAAGAGGCAAAAAGATACTAGTCCTGCTCATCTTATTGGAGCTAAGTTTCATTGATATTTTGGAATTTATAGTATATTCTCTTCTTTTTATCCTATTTGATTTTCAGCTGCTTGGGGACAAGCAACAATTTAAGTTTGGTATTGTGATGAGCGGATAATTTATACGCTTTTTGGCATTGTTTTTACATAGTTTTTAGTATGATTTAGTTAGTTTTTAGTATACTTTTATTAGTTTTTAATTAAAAATCACATTTCTGAACTTTACTATGAGTTTATGTGTTTTTCTATGATTTCAGGTACTTTCTGTCTGAAATTGAGGGACCTGAGCAAAAATCTGATTCAGAGGCTGAAGAAGGACTGCAGATGCTGTTGGATTCTGACCTCCCTACACTCAAAGTGGATTTTCTGGAGCTACATGAGTCCAAATGGCACGCTCTCAATTGCGTTGGAAAATAGACATCCAGGTCTTTTCATCAATATATAATAGTACATACTTTGCTCGATGATAAACAACGCAAACTGGCGTTCAACGCCAGTTCTGTGCCATATTCTGGCGTTAAACGCCAGAAACAGGTTACAAGTTGGAGTTAAACGCCCAAAACAGGTTACAACCTGGCGTTTAACTCCAGAAACAGCCTAGGCATGTGTAAAGCTCAAGTCTCAGCCCCAGCACACATCAAGTGGGTCCCGGAAGTGGATTTCTGCACTATCTATCATAGTTTACTCATTTTCTGTAAACTTAGGTTACTAGTTTAGTATTTAAACAACTTTTAGAGATTTATTTTTGTATCTCATGACATTTTAGATCTGAACTTTGTACTCTTTGATGGCATGAGTCTCTAAACTCCATTGTTGGGGGTGAGGAGCTCTGCTGTGTCTCGATGAATTAATGCAATTATTTCTGTTTTCTATTCAAACACGCTTGTTTCTATCTAAGATGTTCATTCGCACTTCAATATGATGGATGTGATGATCCATGACATTCATCACCATTCTCAACCTATGAATGCGTGACTGACAACCACCTCCGTTCTACCTTCGATTGAATGAGCATCTCTTGGATTTCTTAATCAGAATCTTCGTGGTATAAGCTAGAATCCATTAGCAGCATTCTTGAGAATCCGGAAAGTCTAAACCTTGTCTGTTGTATTCCGAGTAGGATTCAGGGATTGAATGACTGTGACGAGCTTCAAACTCACAAGGGTTGGGCGTAGTGACAGACGCAAAAGGATCAATGGATCCTATTCCAGCATGAGTGAGAACCGACAGATGATTAGTCGTGCGGTGACAGCGCACCTGGACCATTTTCACTGAGAGGACGGATGGTAGCCATTGACAACGATGATCCACCAACACACAGCTTGCCATAGGAGGAACCTTGCGTGTGTGAAGAAGAAGACAGGGGGAAAGCAGAGATTCAGAAGACAAAGCATCTCCAAAACTCCAACATATTCTCTATTACTGCATAACAAGTACTATTTAATTTATGCTTTTTACTCTTCATAAATATAATCATTCTTATTATTGATTTCCTGACTAAGAATTACAAAATAACCATAGCTTGCTTCAAGCCGACAATCTCCGTGGGATCGACCTTACTCACGTAAGGTATTACTTGGACGACCCAGTGCACTTGCTGGTTAGTGGTACGAGTTGTGAAAAGTGTGATTTACAATTTGTGCACCAGAGGCCAAATTTTGACTGCTTGTGGCCAAGATGCCAACAATCACATGTTTGTGATTATGTATTTAATTGTGGATGTTGAAAACAAAGACAACTGGAAAGGGTTCCTTGAACTTCTGCATAACATCCTTGGTGACTACAGAAAGAATGAATGGGCTTTTATCTCGGATATACAGAAGGTGATGACTAATTTGATTTACGAAAAGATTTTTAAGGACTTATTTGATTTAATGATATACTTTAGGAGGATATATTTGATTTAAAGACATATATTGTGAGGATTGATTTAATGCAATATCTTTTCGATGTAAATTATTTTTGCAGGGATTAATCCTAGTTATGCAGGAAGTAATGCCAAGGATTCACCATAGATTTTGCGTGTGGTATCTCTAGAGGAATTTCTCAAAGCAGTGGGGGAGTTTACAACTGAAGGACATGGTGCCGAAATGTGCTAGATCAATGACTAAAAGTGATTTTGAGGGAAACATGCAAAGAGTTAAGGTGATAAATGAGCAAGCATAGGCTTATCTGGATAAGTGGCCGAAAGATGCATGGACTAAAGCCTGTTTTAGTGAGGGGCCAAAAATGGATACTATCTGTAACAATGCTTGTGAGCCATTTAATACAAAGATAAAGAATGGGAGGACCAAGCCTATCCTCACCGTGGTAGAGGAAGTGAGGAGGATTATAATGTAGAGCATGATTGAAAATAGGCATAGATTGACAAACTACCAAGGAATTCTTCCTCTAGTGCAGCAAAGCAAACTTAAGGCAATGACAAAACTTTTTCAGCGTTGGTCCCCCCAATAGAGTGGTAATCAGAATGAGGTATTATATGAAGTGCAAGGCTGGCCAACTACAATGGTTGTGGACTTAGGGAATCACATTTGTACATGTAGATTCTGACAACTGACGTGTATATTCTCTAACCTTTTTTGTAAATAGACTTTATTTCAAATTTCACTTCATCTGAAAATATAAATGTATGTACATGTATGCCATGTATGCATGTCATCTCAGCCATACAAGATAAGAACGACAAGAAGGATGAGGAGTACTGCCATGAGTGGTTAACCATGGAATTATATAGAAAAATATATGCTTTCAATGTTAACTCAATCAAGGGCCAAAACTTATGGGAAAAAATAGATTCACCTGTACTTGTCCCACCTCTGATAAAGTCAAAACTAGGTAGGCCCATAAAGAACAAAAGAAAAGATAAATATGAACAATCAATTGACTCCAGGACAAGGATGAAAAGAAAATATAACCCAATAAGGTGCATGTTTTATGGTGAAGTTAGACACAACAAAAGAATATACAAACTGAAGAAACAAGTTGAGGCTGAGGAAGAAGCAAGGCAAATGCAATTGCACTTGCAGTTGCTGCACCTACTATTATTGGTAATTTGATATAGATACACCAAATGAACTCCCAGATAATGCTTCTCATGCTCCTCCACCTGCTCCTGATCTAGTATCTGCTTTCCTACTACCATTACAACCGAATTCAAAATACAAATTGTGCTTAGCCAACCAAAAGGAATCCCAGCCACCCAAGAGATACAACCTTTACTAACTCCTAAAATTATAGTGGTTTGATTAATTAGTTTATTTTCAATTTCAAATGCATGAAGTTGTGTTTGTTTTTTAATGGATTTATTGATAATGCATGTGTAATGCAGGCTAAAGTGAGAGAAAGACCACCCAAGCTTCAGGCTATGAAGGGAAAAGAAAAAAAGGGCTGCCTCTCCCTAACTCACTGTAACAACTAAAATAATTCCAATCTCTACTAGAACTATCAAAGGATCTAGTGCTGCAATAGCCAAGAAGCTTGCAAGTTTCATGACATTTGTACCAACTTCGGTGTTCAAATGTCCAAGGAAGAAAGATAAAGATATTTGAGACCACCATTGAATCCTGTTTCTTTGTATGGGGGTATAGATTAGGAAATATTTAATGGTGGTAAACACTGTCTTGTTCACTGTTTTGTAAAGCCCTTTTTTTTATATAACCTTTTACTTAGTATGAAGTGTTCTTTTGAAAATATTTTAACAACTTTATTACCTTTTGTGGTGACAAACACTATGTTAGCATATGAATATGGACATGCATATGTTATTGATTTGTCTTTATTATCTATATTAAGACTTCTTTATAAAAGAATGGTTAGTCTTCCAATTCCTATTCTCTGGTGTGCTTGTTATTTTATTCTTTGTAACAATAAAAGTAATGAATAAACATATTTCAATAATATGTGTACTCATAATCTAGGTTGTCATTCATAAACTCCATTTCATTACTTAGATATTAGCCCACTTGAGCATTTTCTTTTACAACAATTTAAGGTTGATAACTAGAAAGAAAAAATCTAAACAAATCCAGCAACCTAAATCACACCACTAAACCATAGTCACTTGCTCCTAGTTGTACATATATAACATGCAAAGTAAAGCCCCTACTAAGATGACCACTATAGACCAATGAACATGAAACTCATTAATATTCTGAGTACTTTGAATTTTGCTTTTAAACTACCCATTCTCCATGGTAATTTAACCTTCCAATATTCATAGTCAATCTCCATTTCTACATTAGTTTCTGTATTTCCCTTGGGAACTTCTACAACAGCTTCATATTTGTTGTTATCAATCCATTTAAAAAAATTGCATTGGATACCCTTTTGAAAAGATTGAATAAAAAGGTGCATTCCATATAAAGGGTGAATGCCAAAAACATGATGCTATCATTCATACGAAATTAACTCACCCAATATCTTAAATAAGTATGAAACAACTTGTCTGGATTATGTGACGTCCTAGGTTTCTTAATCAAAGTTTTCAAACCATAAAAATAGGTTTCTTCATCGTTCTTCCTCTTTCTTTACATGGAGGAGCTCAAAGCATAGTTATCATGTGAGTGCGGCGACAACCCACTACCATGACCTTTATTTTCGCTCCCTATCATGATGCTGAAATCCAATTTCTCCTCTCTCAACAACTAAAGGAATTGCAACAACACTCAAGCAATGCATTCATGTTTACGAGAAGATGAGGATAATGGTGTATTTACTTGAGGTTCAGGGACTAAATTGATATAATTTTCCAAACATATATCATTATCAACATCAGGGTATGCCAGGTGTAATTTGTGTTTTTCACTTCACGTTCTAGGTTAGCAAATCATTAACGATAGTGTCAAGAAACTAACAAAGGGACGAACATGATTTAAAGAAACTAATTTAGGAACTAATTTGATTAAAAATATCACCCAAAGATGAAAATAGAATACGCATGATCTTTCAGGGACAAATTTAACTATTAACTTGAGATCTAAGAGACATTAACGAACATAAGCCCTAATGTCTCTTTACTCTCAAACTCTGGATCTTTGACAAAATTTTTTGTCATTTTTATTTTTCCAATCAAACAAAATCTCATTTGTAGAAGAAAAACCTTGATATGATTGTTTGGTTACGTTGCATATTCTTGATTTGATTTTTTTTTTTTTTTTTTGCTATTCTTTTGCTTAGAAACTTATTCCTTATTTGCAGCTCAGTGTTCTATGTTGAGATTAAATATTGTTTGTCAATTTATATATATTAAACAAAATGCAAGTATTAAAAAAATATTAAATAATGTTTATATAATATTACAGGCCTACTATTAGGGCTGGAAGTGAGTCAAGTCAGCTCATGAGCCAGCTCGATCTCGAGTCGTTAATAGCTCGATAAGCTAAAGTCGTGAGCTAGTGAGCCAAGCTTGAGCCTGAAATTGAGCTCATAAATTAAATGAGCCGAGCTTGAGCTTGGATAAGCTCAGAACTCATTAGCTCGTGAACTAGCTCGATTATATATATATATATATGAAATAATGATCTTAATTATTTAAAATTTTATAGTTATTTTTTTATATATAATTTTGATGTAGGACATAAATAAAAAAATCTTTTTTAAAATATATAAGTTATAATTTATTGATATAGAATTATAGATTATGTTCCTATTATTTGAGCCAGCTCATGAGCTTTTGGTGAGCCGAGCTTGAGCTTAAGAAATAGGCTCAATTGTTAATGAACCGAGCCATGAGCCGAGCTCATTTTTTGTAAGCCGAGCTTGAGCTTGGTCTAGCTCGACTCAGCTCGTTTCACTTCCAGCCCTATCTTCTATATATACAAATTTTTTTGGCTTACAAGTTGATACAAGTTGGCCCAAGCCTAACAAAAACAACCCTCACATTAACGAATTTGGATCCTCTAAATTTTAGATTTTTACTTTAGAAGATAAAGTGAGATCTCTCACCATTGAATATTTTTTTTTCATGTTTTCTCTTGGTCCCACCTATGAAATAAATGGTGATAGCTCATACTTTACCCTCTAAAGTGAAATTCAAAATTTAGAGGATCCAAATCCCATAATGTGCATGTGAACACGCGCTCAATCAACCGTTTTAATAGTGCGCTTAGATTATGAAAGACGCTTCTTCTTCTTCCTCGATCAAATCCTCAATCCTGAATATTCAAAAGACGCTCGAAATCTCTCAAGAAACTGTCAAAATCGTCGCAAAAACTCAAGGAAATTTACAAGAAAACTTTAAAATCTCCATAAAAAAATACAGAAATAAAAGCAGAAAGATTATTCAAGGTACTGTTTCACTAATCGTCCAGTTTTTTTTTCACTTTTCTCTTTCTCATTTCGATCGTGAAACACTAGATAGTCGTATTTCTATTTATTAAGTAGATTCATTATGTGTTCTTGGTTTAAAATACATATTACTATTCTCATCATTCTGTTCAATCGGTGATAACTGTTTTATGTACTGTTTCACGTATAGTTTAACGTATATTTTCATGTGTTTTTTGTGCATGTTTGCATGTTTGGAACTGAGTTTGTATAAATAAAAACTTTCGCTGTATTTCAAGTAAATTTGACTATACTTGGTGCTGTTGTTCTTGAATATTATTCTTGTGCTTCTGGTGTCATTTTATGCATGTTTGGTTGACTTGAATATCATTTTGAACTCATATCATGTCATATAATCTAAAAAATAATAGAGGTATATATGGTTAGTATTTTGGTGTATATCAAGCGAATTCGATTGTAATTGGTGATGTTGTCCTATCCTGGTGTAACTAGAAACAAAATATTGACCTTGTGCTTTTGGTGTCATTTTATGCATGTTTGGTTGACTTAAATATCATCTTGAACTCATATTATATCATGTAATCTAAAAAATAATACAGGTGTATATGACTGGTATTTCAGTGGATTTTAAGTGAATTCGACTGTAACTGGTGATGTTGTTATCTATTAACCTTATTTTTTATTCCTTATAGTAAAAATAGCAAGCAAGAATCCTGTTGCACCAAAATATAATCTAAGAACATATATCTTAGAAAAACTCAATTTTTTCTTGTGTAAATATAGTTTATTTAAATAATTCTTATTTCGTTTGTTTACAGAAAACTCATGATTTGAGATGCTTGGCAAGCCTCCTAAATGAAAAGTTCCAAAACATGAGCAATGAAAAGAATGCCATCATCTAGGAATCGGGATTTGATGGTTTGATGCATATCCCTCCAATGAATGTGCCGCATAAGCTCTTGAAGGAGTTGACATATTCTTTTGATTTGATAAGAAACACATTGGACACCTGGTATGGTGTATTAAGCATCAACCAAGAAAATATAGGAGCTGCCCTCGACTTGAATGCATATGGTAACTGATTACATTAACTATTTTAATAGAGGTGTATATGGCTGGTATTTCAGTGTATTGAATTGAATTGGAGTGTAATTGGTAATATTGTTTTGCTGCTTTTTTAGGGTTGCTCTTTCCAAGCAAAGTTAATTTTAAAGAGTTTACTGAGGAGGACAAGGAAGTTTATAGAAGCTTCCAAGGGAAAACATTGAAGCAATTGACGGACTTGATGATGGAGATTGGTGTTGACGGTGACGAAGATCGGCTTACGTTCAAGAGGGCATTCATCCTCTACATTCAAATGTCGTTCTTGTCACCGACAACAATAAACAAGGTTTCTCCCATCCACATGCCTCCCATTTTCTGTGTGGACACCATACGCGAATGGAATTGGGGTGGCCATATCCTCGACTTCCTCATAAAGGGCATAAGTGAGCACATCTTGAAAAAAAATTCGTTGATGGTTGTCTCTATGCTATGATGATTGTATACTTTCACGAATCCAAATACAAAAACAAGTCGGCGGATACAACTCCTGGACCACCCTGGGTGCTGCACTGGACTAAGCAGTTGCGGCTTGAGAGGATAAAAGCTGAAATTAAGGGTCACATGGTAACTCGACAGAATCTTTTCTTTAATTTCAGTGTATTTGTTTTATATATATGATGTAAACTAATGTTTTACCTATTTTAGGGTATCGTCAAGACAGTAGAGATGAAAGAGAAATTGACTAGAATGAAAGAGGAAGAAAAGAAAGAAAAAAAAAGAAGACACAAAAGAAGAAGGAGAATTCTTCAGAAAGTGATACTGGTGCTGACTCTGAGTTTGATTCTGAACAAGACTCAGAAGAGGCACCAAGAACAAGAAAATAACCAAAAAGAAAAGCAAAAAATTAAGTATTATTTTTCGGTGTATTTTGTCATTTTTACTGTGTTTATTGCTTCATGATAGTTTGCTGTCGAGGATGGTATCCAAAAAGAGGAAGCACATTGTTCAGGATTCATCTTTGGATAGCCAAACTGAATCTGATGATGAGTAAAATTCTCAAATTATCATTGGAATGCTATGTTTTCTGTTTATATCAAAATTTTATGTATTAACAGAACGTTTTCCAATTTGTTGTCAAAAGTAAAGTATTGGAGCAAATAATAAAAGGAAAATTGAAGAAAAAATTTCAAAGTCCTCCAAAATAGTATGCATTGCTTTCGGGGGTATTTTATCAATTTTGTTGTGTTTGTTTGATTGATAATTCTTTGCTTTCCAGGATGCAATCCAAAAAAAGAAAGCACATTATTGAGAATTCATCTTCTGAAAAAGAAACTGAATCCGATGACGAGTAAGATACATTGTAAAGCTATCTTCTTTTTTTTTTCATTAAAATTTTATTTGTTAACATAATCTTTTGCATGTACTATCAGAACTAAAGAAATACAATAATTTTTAAGAGAATCAAAAAAGAAAAAAAAAGACAAATGAAAAGGTTGCATAAGAGTATGTTGATTTTCGGTGTATATTGGCAATGTTATTGTGTTTTTGTTGTTGATGAATGTTTGCTATCCCAGGATGCAGGAAAAAAGGACAGATATACCAGAAGGTGCGCTCCGCTCCACATAAGCTCACTATGATTCTTTGCAAACATATGATCCTTTATTTGATAAAATTTGCTAAATCCTAATGTAATTAATTACTCTAGTTTTACTGAATAATATTTATTTTGTCCTTAGAATGCCAGATGTGAACTTGGCAAGTAAAAATGATCCTAATGTTTATTTGTTAACATATTCTGCTTCTGATTCTGTATATATTATATTTTTTAGAAAAAAAGTCCTTTAATGATTTATTCAAGAAAAAAAAGGTAGGAAAAAAAAAAGAAAAAACTGCGACTATGTAAGTTCTCATAAAATAGAGGTTGTATTTCTATTCAATGCTTGATGTGTATTCTGACATGATTTTGGTATATTTCAGGTTGGGAGATACAATGACCCAGCTCAAGAAAAAATGATTGTTCTTCGGAAAGAGACACATTCATAATCCGAACCACTCGACATGTGAGTTTTCCAACTTACTTTCAACCTTCTAATATTCTATTTTAAGAAACTTTATTGACTTTTTGTTTTTGTCTTGGTTAGACTTCCACTACAAATATGTGCACCTCCATCAGAGACAACAACATCAAGCACTCTGCAAAAAATCCCAACCCCTGCAAAGTCTCCCGCAAGGAATTTAAAGAAGAAACAATTAATACGTAAGGAATAATACTTTTGATGTATCTAGTTTGTCTTTGGATTTATTCGTGCATGGTTTAATGGGTTACATGTCTTTTACATAGGTGTATTTGGTTCTTGTTTTGGTGTATTTCTTCTGAATTGAGGTGCAATTGTTTTTTTTTTTTAATTTAATTCCTTTTCTGTAATCCTGTAGCACTCCACAACCCAATGAACCTGCTGAAAACACACCAACAGAGCCAGCAACTCCTTCTAAAATGTAAGTTTCACACAATACAACTCTTTTTCAATATCTTTTGTCTATTCTTATACTCTTTTATATGTCACCATGTAGTCATCCACCCCCTTAAGCCACTGTTGTATTAATGATGGTTGCCAAGGCAGCATCATTTGTAAAGCATGACTTTCCTACGCCATCCTTCAGCCTTAGCTTTTTATGAATCTAGTCAAGAAGATACACTAACTCAGGAGGGTCCACTAGCAGCTGAGAAGGGAAAAACTCAAGAGATCCCGATATTGATTGAAGAATTAGAAGAGCTGGTGGAGCAGGTTGTAAATACTGGGGTTGCGGTAGCGTTAAATTTTGCTGAGGATAAAAGTCCTCCACTCCAAAAGTTGCAGCCCACTGAGCGCTTTGTTGACAAGTTTGAAACTCCTACGAGGTGAGCGAAGTATCGGGCGACCTTAAAGAAAAATGCTTTCTTTGGGCCACAAATATCAAGACCTATGACGAGGAAAGCAGTAATGAGTGGGATGTAATATGCATCCTCAACCATCAACATCCGCTAAAAATAACAAAAAGGCACTTTACATCTTTAAAAGCCAATACATATATTGAAAACCAAGTAATCTTAGAATAACATTAATAATTTTATTATGAGTTGTTGTGCCATGTATGTAATAACTTTGGGTTTTTTTCCTAGATTGTCTCTGCAATGTGTCTTCTTCTGAACAAAAAAAGAACTAAAAGATTTGAAGAACAAATATACTGTCTCTCCCCTAATATTGTGGTAAGATGTAGTAAATTCAAATTTCGGTGTATTGTTATGATGTATTGTGTGTTATAACTGTTTCTTTTGTTGTTATACAAATTCTGTAGAATTTGGCTTTGGGGAATCATAAGGGCGTGTTCAAATAGCCAAAAACAAACAAGCCCTTTGATATTCAAGACTACAATATGTCTATCCCATATCTGGACATGAAAAAGTTAGCATTCCATCCATTTGTAAGTTTTCATTTATAAAGCTTCTTAATACAATTCTTTCATTAGGTGCCAATTAAACTAAAAAAATTGTTCTCTCTGGCCAAACTTCAGATATTTGCCCCAGTTTGCTATGCAGAATATTAGTGGATATGGATGGCAGATGTTAGAAACAAGAAATTTCATATCCTTGACCCATATCACAAAAAGTCTCCATCGAAAGAAAGAACGCAACTTAATAAATTTGTTGTAAGTTTCTTTTGTTTTCTTTATAAATTCCTTGGTTTCTGTCTGTTGTTAGCAATATAAAAATTCGGTGTAGTTCTGTTTGAAATAAGGTGTACTATTGGATCATTTTGGTGTAATTTGGTTTTAAATATAGTCTTTTTTATATTTTGTTTTTTTTTGGGTTTTAAGGCTACATGATTTCAAGGATGAGGGTATTTGTCGGAGGATAACCTCTGAGAAAAAAAGGATGATGAAATTGAACCACCATATGTTAACATTGTTGGCCAACGTACCAAGTATAAATCTTTCTCTCTGAGAAATTTTGTGTTTTCTCTTATTGTCCTATTTTACTTTGCTAATTTATTTTTGTTTTTAGCTACGATTGTGCCATTTATATGATAAAATGGCTCGAGGTAATTGAACCATAAAAACATCAAAAAGGGAAAATATGAATGGGACAATTAGACACAGGCAACTATGTTTAAAAATAGATAACTCTATATTACTTTACTAAATTAACGAAGTTTAATAAAAGAAATTTTTTTGCAGAAGTGGATCATTTCAGAGTTGAATATGCTTCGCTGATTCTATTTGATGAAATGAATCGACTCAGAGATAGAGCTATTCAAGAAAGTGAAGCCATCAGATTGTCCAAGCTATCTGCAGTATTATTGAGTCCTTATTGTCAATTGGATTAAGAAGATATCGACAGTGAATAGTTTGAATGTCGTAGTCTGTTAAACATTGTGTACTAAATTGTATAGTTTGAACACATACTTTCTATAAATTGTATAGTTTGTGAATATTGAATCCAAGTTTTTTATAAATTTTTTTTTTTTGCAAAAATAAACTTCTATGAAGCTGTCTGTGCTGTATTCAAATGCTGCTAATTACAGGTCCAAAAAATCCAGGGAAATAAGATTAAATAGACTAATACGCTGAATTCTTTTTATAACACCAAAAAATAACCAAAATACACCAGAAACGCGTGCATACATATTTTTCTGTAAAATTTAACTAGAAGTTATGGAAATTCAGGAATTTGAATTGTTACCCTCCTTAAGTATTGAATTGTATATGTATTGTATTTAAAGCAAACAAATCCCTTTAGCTAGTTCAAAACACTAATTTCCAAACAAACAGCAACATCTCAAAAATATATAAAAAAAAAAAAACAAAGAAAATATCAATAGGAAGAGCATGCAGAGTACACCAAAAAATATTTATTGGTACACCGAAATAGTGTCACGCTACACCTGAAAAACCATCCTATGCTACTGAATCTCTGAATTGATAATTCATAACATGTCCATAATATTGGTTGGAATTTGATTGCACCACTAAACCACCATAAAAAAGGTTCAACTGCAAAAAATAAAATAATATATTAGCAAAATTATTAACAAAAACAAACACAATTACCCCCTGTTTAAAGAATATCACTTTTACCTCTCTTAGAGCTTTTGTTTTCTTTTTCTTTGAAGCATTTGCAATCTGTTTTTCCGTCTTTCAACCTAGTATTTTTGGGTCGTCCTATTGTTCTCACGCGTGGAGGGCTTTGAAGCTTGTTAATATCTTCCAAGGAAGCATCTTCGTGAGATAACAAAGATTTTCCCTTACTTTTGTCTTTGTGTTCTTTCATTTCAACCATAGCATTATCGTAAGTGCGGTGCAGATCGCAGTCAGCTCCTCAGATTCTGATGCAAATTCACAGATATTTTGTGAATGAAATACCAAATCGTTAAATCTCTTACTTCTTGGCTCTAACAGAGGCTCGTCGTGGCTGCTCTTGATATGTGTGTGCCTCTTCTTTACGTTCTTGCTCTATCGTTCCAATATATATCTCGGTGACACTTTGTTTACTCGCTCAAAGCTTAACGCGCTCAAAGAGTGACGGCATAATATCTCTCTTGACTCGAATAATAATTGACTTCAGCTGATACCCTGTCGTGTGTAACCACAAACTTGTTGAATGTTGAGTTAGAAACTTGTTCTATAACTTCATATACCATATAGCCTAGAGCGGAGTGCGTTGATCTTGTGATGTAATTCACCTTTCCTCTGAATTGTGCTTGGACTTTCTTGAACTTCTCGTAAGTATACACTTGTTGAAATTGAGCTTCTATTGAGGATTTTGTTGCACACGATATGACGGTATGTAAATCTGCAGCATCCGATTCTCTCTCTCTCTCTCTGCTCTCTTTTTCCTAGGCAATTATCGTACTGTTTGATGAATTGGATAAGTGAGCTGTTCTGCGTAATGAACTTGTTAAAAAAAATATGCATGCTCTCACTCCTTTGTGTGGTTCTCATCCCAGCACAGAAGTGATGATTGAGATAAACTGGAATCCATAAATGACGATCTTCAAAAAGCTCTGCAAAAAACACCTAAATCAAACTAACATACACCGAAAAACATGCATTTTACACCTCTGCTGCGCAGGCAAAAACACATACTGAAACTAACAGCATCACTTAAATCCTAATAAAAACAACATTACCTGAAAGCCACTTGTTATCCCCAAGGTCATACTTCATCAGAAAATCATTCCAATTCCTATCAAATAAATCTTTTGTAAGAGAGTTCCAAACAACATGACTCATCTCGTGTTCAATTTCTTCGTGTCGCTTGTAGCCATTTAATTTACTTAGAATCTTCTTCATGATGTGCCAAATACACTACCGGTGAATTGTTGTGGGTATACAAGCCTCAATAGCCCTTTGCATCGATGCGTATTGAACGGTAAGAATGCCTTTTGGAGCATTTTCTCCCATGCAACGAAACTAACATTCAAATAACAATTTAAATGATTGAATATCCTCATTTTTCATCAAAGTACATCCCAGAAGTGTTGACTGACCGTGGTGATTCACCCCGATAAAAGAACTAAAAACCAGATTATACCTGAATACGACGACACAGAAACAACATCGTTAATCCACCGAAATAGTATATCTTTACATCGAAAATGGTACCAAATACACATAAACCAGAATAGCATATTACCTATTTGTATTGTAAGTGGTATCGAATGATATAACATCTCCAAAATACTCACAGGCAGCCCTACTTCTTTCATCGGCCCAAAAAACAATCTTAATCGACTGATCAACCTCGAGTTCAAGCTCGAAAAAGAAATTATGATTCTTCTCTTTCATTCTTAATAAGTATTTCCCAAATTCTTTCGCTTCCTCTAGTTCCGAAACATTCCGCACTTCTCTCGTGATATAATTTCTCACATCTTTTTCAATAAAACTTAACTCACGATGACCCTCGGCTGTTGTGACAAATGATTGATATATTTTGCTTGGTCTGATTCCGACTTTCTCTTGTTATTCTCTATTGTACGTCGTACGGACATGCTTAGTTCCCTGTGCTGTTTAAGCATCTCTGCTTGATTTGCACAACAGGGATGTGAAGGATGCAATACAACCTTCGAAATAATCCAAACACCAATGTCTTTTAATATTTGTATATAACTCTTGCAGGACAATTTAATCTAGCTGAGAGATTTGTCTTCTCAATTGGAGATATTTTCGATTTTCATTTCCCCTCTCTGCTATATGTAATCAATTGGTTCTTAATTTCATTTCCCTTCTTATTTGTGCTCCAAACTCTTGTAGAAAAATCTGCAACTTTCGAATAATCTTTGTAAAATTTTGCAGCATCTTCAAGCGTGTTAAAAGTCATCCCAATCTTCGGAACAAGTTGCTCATCAACATCGCAGAGAAACTGCAAAATACACCGAAAATAGTCCACAATACACCATATTAAAAGCTAGCATATACCGAAGCTCATCAACAAATAGAAACTAAAACAATTCAACTATAGAATCATAAACTACAAACAAACTACATTATATAGATTCAAACCACACCTCACTACTTGATTCGATTCAAAACAATAATACAATTCACTCTTGTTCAATTGAAAAGTCTGAACCTATAAATACACTGAAAAGTCCCCACAAAACACCAAAATAGTTCTGATATACACCAAAACAAAAAATGCAAACAGATTCATCAGAACTCCTAAATACATTCAATTCAAACCATCAATAATGAAATTTTCACAAGCAATTTCACAACAATATTCACCTACAAAATCATAAACTACTAACGAAAATATTAACTAGAATTGAACCATACCTCAGCCGCTTTATTGGATTCAAAATAATAATCCACTTCACTCTGATTCAATTGACAGTCTGAACTTGAATCATTCATTATCCTCAAAATTGATTTGAGAGCTTGATTTCAAAAACGAACATAGAGAACGAAGAAAATCGAAAAAAACAAAGAAAGAGAACACAGAGAGAACGCAGAAAAACGAAGGAAGAAAACCGCAGAGAACACAGAGATGAACAAAGGAAGAAAAATGCAGAGATGGAAGATCGAAAACGCTGACAAAATTCGAAAAAGGAAACGAAATCCTTAAAAAAAGCAGTTATATATTTGCGCGTTGATTGAAAAATTAGTTAAATTAAGACGCGCATGAGATGAATTAGGTTAAAAAGACTTGTATAGATTTATTTCAAAAAATAACTTATATGTAAAGAATATTTGATAATATTATAGAGGGGATAGGAGCTGATATATTGACCACGATCAATCACCAAAAAACATATATTGACCTCGATCATGCCCTAACACTAACAGAAAACTCGCGACGAAAAAAAGAAAGAAAACCTCGTCCCGTCTGGGTTGGGTAAATTACCCGTGAATACGGGTGGAGTTTCCAATTTGCCATCCCAAAAATTAACTAGTCGTTTTTTATTTTTGTTTTTCTTAGACGATAGAAGTAGCGGTTTGTAATTGACAATTGTAAATCCTTAAATTTAGATGACAATAAAACCCATGCAACATAGCCGAAAATGTTGGTCACCGACCCAACCCATTTTTCAGCTCAGTTTGGGTTAAGGATGGCGAGAGGCGATTAGAAGAGGGTCATCTGTGGACTTGACTTTATGACCCGGTCCATTTATTTATTTATTATTTTTTTTTCTAATTTTCTAATCTAAAATTCCAAACCTACTCGCTCTTATGATTTTCACTTCGAACAAAAAACACACACACGGAAGCCACCGCCACAACCCC
>NC_029788.2:21199460-21211021 GCF_000816755.2 Arachis ipaensis
CAGCCTCCCACTCCTTAATCTCCGGTCCGCCGTTCTTGGTTCACCGCCGGCGTCGTGGTTTCCCGTCGTTCCTTTCCGTCCGTGGTGCGCTGGATCCTTTCCAATGCTGAAATTCTTCAATTATTCTGATTGATTGCCTGGATCGTCCAATGCTTCCGCATATGGTATTCAGTTTGCATGTGTCCAATTTCTTCACATTTTAGCTTGTGGATATGCAGTGAACGCGCTTTATTAATGATCGGGAAAAATGTTTTAGGTTTAGTTTTTCAATTTTTCCTGCAATCGCACTGGATATGGGTGGTGCATTCAGTAACATTCGGTTGACTCAGATATATTTTGTTGTTGTTTGTTTCTTTTGTGGTGTTTGCTAATTTTTGTTTGTCAAGTTGAAATTTTCTTTTGGAAAGATTGAGTAGGAGGAAGAGGTTTGGGGCTAAGTGTTATAAGATATTCTAGCTTGTAAAGGAATTTACGCAGTTGTTAGCCTTGATTTTCTGACTGAGATTTTCTGCTTTATATCTTTTCTTTGAGTGTTTAGTTGGTTACAGTTTGCATACTCTGTTGTTCTAATTTTTCTATTGCTAAGTGCCATTGTTATATGAAAAATTATCTGGAATGAGGCATCTGGTTGTGGACTTTAAATGATATTGAAGTTGAACTCGTGATTCAGTGGTTATTCAGAGGCCATGAATTTGGGATGGATTGTGCTGAAAGCTTCTCTTTGACTGTTTTTCCATCATTTCTTCAGAGGAATGTACATGGAAAAAATATGGAGAGTTTCTTATGGTTTGTCAGAGTCACATATGTTTCTCATAGAAGGTCTTTACAAACCCTAGTAAGGAGAGCGGATCAGATGGGGGATAGTCTAATGGCTAGAGATTAGGGGAGACCTAGGGACCATAGGTTTAGATGCTGATGGTTTAGATATAAATATGGTGTATTACATGTTATAATGTCCTTCCTGGTGGGGAAGGTTCAATTTTCCTTCTTGTGTGTTTCTCTTATAGTATTCCTATTTGTCTTGTTTTTACTAAAACTGAAGTAGTGTGTAGTGGTGACTGTTGGATGGAACTAAGTGACATGTAAAAGACAGAATATTCAGATATGATAACAAAATTAACCCGTGCTTCAATCTTACTTTCAAAGTCCTCCTTTTCAGATTGAATTATCTTTCATGCTTGAATGCTTCTGTGTTCAAGAGTGCTGGTGATATTCCCTCTTACTACAATATTGATGATAAAGTGGATAGTTCTGGAATGGAGATGAGCTGCCAAGAAAATGTTGGTGGTAGTGATATTCCTGCATGTTCTACAGCAGGGAATATTTCACATCAAGACCAGCGTTTCAGTAGCTATGTGCAGCAGCCTGCTTTTGTGAGTGGATGGATGTATGTGAATGAACAAGGGCAAATGTGTGGTCCATATATTCAGGAGCAACTATATGAGGGTTTAACTACTGGTTTCTTGCCATTTGAGCTTCCTGTCTATCCTATGATTAATGGCACAATAATGAACCCTGTGCCACTGAATTACTTCAAGCAGTTTCCTGACCATGTCTCTACTGGGTTTGCATATCTGAATTTGGGTTTCTCTGGCTCAAGGGTTCATACAAATGGTCCCTTGTCATCTATGGATATGGCAATATATGGGCAGAATCAATCTTTTGACAATGCTGCTCCTTTGGCTGTTAACTCTGGCTCGCAGTCAGTTCCGCATTCACATGGCAATTACTGCAGTAATGAACCTAACCACCAATTTTCAAAGTCAGAGTTGTTCAACAGTATGATATCTTCTCAGATGGTAGTGCATATCTGTGGGGTTTTGTCAAATTTAAGTCTGTTTGAATTACTAGTTTGTCTTTTTGATGGGTGTTTTATTTCTTTTTCAGTTAGGTGAAGAACGTTGTTGGCTTTATGAGGATGAAAAGGGCATGAAACACGGTCCACATTCTATTTCAGAATTGATTTCCTGGCACCATCATGGATATCTTCAAGACTCGTCAATGGTAAGATTCTAATATTTATTTTCTGAAACAATTTTATGAGCCGTATTCTTTGTTTAGGAAACGATTAATTATGTTTTACTACCGGGGTTCATGATTATCCTTTAGGTGCATCAAGATATTTTTTTCCCTCTTTTTATTGTTATTGTTAGTTTGGAAGGTTGCAATTAGATTGTTGTTAATTCCTTGTAATCTATTCTTTTAACCTAAAATACAATTTTTATACCTGAAATGACCATTTTTGAATTGGATCCTTGATAATCATTTTGTTTTGATGATTGATCAGAAGTTGAAATTTGTCAGAAACTTGATGTAATTTGCTAGCTCGTATAAAAATATAATGTGATTGGTATGGTCAACCACTAGTTCTCATCCACATTAGCGTGTATTCCCAACTTAGCTCTTCCTGTCCAGTTTTTTTTTTTTCCTCTCATGTAAAACTGGATTTAATTGAAAGTTTCCTGGACTGCCGTGTAGCCTGTATATTTTTGTATGATTGAGTTTTGAAGTATGCCAAATTTCAAGGAAATTGTTATTTAACCTCCTCTTGACATTGAAGTGTGTAGTATCAGTATAGATTATTGTTCTTTTATATATATATCACACACACACAAAAGAAAGTATATGTTACAAACCTATGATGTGGTATTTATATTTAGGAAAAAATAAAATATTAAACAAAGTTGTTGGAATATTACTTTGTTGCTTTGGTTACCTGTGTTCTGTCCAGAGAAGGTAATGTTATTCTAGCAAAGCCTTTTCATGATTTTTTTATGTTAATTTACAGATATCTCATTTTGGCAATAAGTATGGTTCCTTTCTGCTAGTTGCTGCTGTAAATGCTCTGAAAGGGGATACATCTGGAACCATTTGTAGATCAGGTTCCAAAAACAATGAGCTTGGTGGTACGGTAAACTTAATCTGTGAAATATCTGAGGACATTTCTTCCCAATTGCACTTGGGTGTCATGAAAGCTGCCCGCAGAGTTGTGCTCGATGGGGTTATAAGTGATATTATTGCAGAATTTTTTACTGAAAAGAAACACAAGAGGCAGAAGCTTGATTCAACTAACCTGGCTTCTGAGACCTCTGTGGTTGACAGCAAAAGGGTGATGTTTTTTTTTCTATACATGTAGTGTTGTTCAAATTATATGCAGCATTATTAAGTTGTTGAATTTTTGCATTAACAGTCAAATGTTGCTGTGGAGATTAGTAAAGATACTGCTGTTCCGAGTGAGCATGCATCTTCCCATATTGCAGATGATCAGACTTGTCTTGAAATTTCTAGACCATCTTCAACAAGTATTAAATCGGTTGGAAGTGTTGAGAACTTTTGGTGGTCTTATGCTGTTGTACGTAAAGTACTTGTTGATTATTGCATGCAAGTCACGTGGAATGCTGTATTTTTTGACCCTCTAGCAGAGTACTTATGTTCCTGGAGGAAAAAGAAACTTTGGTCTCATCCTAATCTTCAAATATTTGTTAATGGTTATGGAGAATATGATGGAAAAACTAAATCTGAAGCCGTGAGTATCTGTAATCAGTTTGGAGTGCTGACAACAGGAACAGATTCTCATTCTAAGTTACCTTCTTTATCTTCTAATGTACCCAAAGATGGAAATTTAATGGAAGGTCAAAGAGTTTCATGCACTTATAGTAACTCCAAAAATTTGACATGCATTATTGAAAGTGTGGAGAATGAGCTTCACTTCTCTTCAAAGGTGTCTTTAGCTGAATACTTTCGAAGTTTTGTTGAAAAGGAAGTGAACAAAATAATTCATTCCCCTCATGAAGACAAATTGAGTAAGGTAATGTGATTAGAAGTGTGCTTGTTATTTTTATCTTTCTTTGCTATATTATATTGAAGAATCCTTTAATTATTGTAGGTTGCTGTTAGTGTCTCTGGTTTCTCAGAACTACACACTGGTGAAACTCCTATGAAGGAAATTCTAAATGACAAGTTAGTAGCTACTGTTAAGGCTGAAGATTCAGTTTGTGAGCCTTCATTAGCAAATCATATGTCTAATGTATTCTCGAATGCATTTGAGGAGTTGTATGGAGGTGTAGAAGTAGTTGATGAAGGGGAAATTGGTGAACTTCCACCTGGATTTGAAGAGAACTTGCACACAATTTTCCCACCACCGAATTTGAAGATTCGACCTTCAAGGGTAGCTGAATGTAATCCTAAGATTACAGAATATGTTGCAACTGCACTGTGCCGACAAAAGTTGCATAATGAAGTCCTAGAAGAGTGGAAATCCGCTTTTTTTTATCCTACATTGAATCAAGCTTTTATGTCTAATAAGAAACGCAGTCATTCTGGTATTCATGAGGTTAGAGCTTCTCTCATTCTTATTAATGAGAGCTTAAATATGTTTATAGGGTTGTCTGCTTGTTATTACTTACAATAACTTAGATATGTTTTTGCTACCTGCCTTTGGTTTCTGGTTTAGTTTCATCTCATGTTGTGCCTGAGTTGATTTATTTATCTTTTTAATGTTTGTAATCCTTTAGAAAGGAAAAGCAAAGAAAGCAAGGAAGGAACCTTTAAATGATGCTACTTCTGGACTGGGAAAGATGAAAGAAGGAGCAAAAGGTTCTTCTGGAGTTCCTCTAGTTAATGGAAAGTATACATACCACCGCAAGAAACTGTCACACAAAGAGTTGTGTTCCTCTCAATCTGCTTCAGTGGATGATTCTAGGCCAGGAAAGCAGAATGTGTGTAAGTTAAGGAATTATGTTTTGGGAGATCTGAATGAAACTGCAAAAGTCAAAATAGCTGCTAAGCATGGAAAGGCTAGTGTGGTTAAAGGGAAGAAAGATAAATCTAATAAGAGCAGGTCATCTATCATTGTCAATGGTAGCACAGATGGTGATCGATTGTCCTTGAAGAATAAAACTAGTTCGAAAGCATTGAAACTTTCACGTACCGGTCAAACTATATAACTTTGCTTGTTAATTTGGTGATATGGTTTTTATAAGTATGAATTTGTTTAAGATTAACCCATGTGGCTTTTCTTTATTCAGATGGTGTTGTGGATGCCGTAAAATCTAATGAAAGGAGGCTTTCTGCGTCAACAAATAATAGTGTTGGAATGAAGAAGGTGGTTAAAAGCAATACTGAGGATGTCCTAAAATCAAATGAAAAGAAGCTTTCAGCATCAACAAATAATAGTGTTTCCATGAAGAAGGTGGCTAAAAGCAATTGCAGTGATGGCACCATTAAGGGGAAGACTGCTGGTCATTGCTCCAAACAGAGACCAAGTGGTGGGTATATGGAAAAAATATGTTTATCAGCTTTGTGCTCCTTAATGAAGATTATCTGCATCGGATCACTGTATATGTATGTTTACTGTTTCTGCAAGATTCAGATGTATTTTAATTGTTGCCTATTCCTGTTTGCAGCAAATAAAATGTCGAAACAAAAAAGGAAACATTCAACAGATGGTATGCCATCCTTACATCCTGCCAAGTCTTTGAAAATTTCAAACGATGGTGCAAAGCATGGAGCAAGCAAACATGCTACTGTTGCAAGGAGGAATTCTGCCAAATCCAAGCCATTGAATGTATCTCCTAGATCTGATGGATGTGCTAGGACTTCCATTGATGGGTGGGAATGGCATAGATGGTCTCAAAGTGCTACTCCTGCATATAGAGCACGTGTCAGGGGAATTGCCTGTATACAAAACAAGTGCATAGATTCAGATAATAATTTATTGCAGCTATCAAATAATAAGGGTCTTTCTGCAAGAACAAATAGGATGAAATTGCGCAACCTTCTTGCTGCTGCTGAGGGTGCAGATCTTCTGAAAGTGCCTCAATTGAAGGTGATGAAAATGAATGTGTTTTTATGGAATTCTTATCTGAAGCTTTGTGATACATGAAGTTTTACGGTCCATTTTGCACTGTTCAGGCAAGGAAAAAACGATTACGTTTTCAAAGGAGCAAGATACATGACTGGGGTCTTGTTGCAATGGAGCCAATAGAGGCAGAGGACTTCGTGATTGAATATGTTGGAGAACTAATTCGTCCTCGGGTATAATATATTTAAAGTTGCAATGATGATATGCGAAGGCTTACTTTTATCTCTGTGACTGTCGGTTTTTGCAAAGTGCATTTGAATTACATTTGACATGGATAAATATATTATAATGCTCTTTCTTTATACTGTTTCCACTTTCTTTATAAATAATGATTTCATTTCAAATAAATTCTTATATTCTGGGTGTAATATATATCCTTTTTTTTCTTATTAATGAGAGTGCTTATCCAAAAAATTATTCTGGCTACAAATGTTTCTCACTGTTTATCCAATGGTGATTTCCTTTAGAATATTAAATAATTGAAGAGTTACTGATGACCATAAACTTAAGTGCTATCCTTTCTCATTTCATATTTGTGCAAAAGCTATGCTGATTTAGTCAGTATCAATTTTGCTCAATCAATCAATTTGCTGATATAATTCGTATATTCTCCACAGATATCTGATATCCGTGAACGTCAGTATGAGAAGATGGGAATTGGAAGCAGTTACCTTTTTAGACTTGATGATGGTTATGTGGTTAGTACTTCATAGTCATACTGTGGCCCTTTTTTTAGTTAATTTTCATTCTTTTTTGGCTTCTCTAGGATAATTATGGTATAATTGGATCACATGAATTAGATATTATCTTTCTCTTGATTTGAATATTATTGTTATACCAATTATTTGCTATTCAAACATCATAAAATTCATGCTAGACTGTAGCCTGGGGTTTGACCTTAAGGATAAAAGTTTTCGGGCTTTAAAAGTTGACAAGGATTTAGGCTGACCTGATCATGTGCCAAATGTGATCAGACATCGGGAGAGAAGTTGAAGAGGATTGACTCTGCTACCAGGGTGTTGACTTCAATAATTTTAAAATGGAAAAAAGAGATATATTCTAATAGATGGGATAGTGGGGTTGTTAATTTAGGAGGTAGTTGTGGCTATTTTAATCTCAACATGGTAGAATCACAAAGGCATTGCCGCCACTTAACTTTGAGAATTGAAGTTCTAATGTTATGGCATACACCCTCAAACATATTTCATTTCCTAAGGTAATCAAAACACATGATGACTAGTCAATATAAGTAGTTAAGGAAGGCCATGTTATGTCATATATGTAGCTTTGCATCACTCCAAATTGGTTCTCTAAATGAGCATATCCTGAAAATTTTGAAACTAGTGATAGCCATTGAAATGATGGATTTGTTTTACCAATTTGAGCTTGTAGGTTGATGCTACAAAGAGAGGTGGGATTGCAAGATTTATTAACCATTCTTGTGAGGTACTTCGTGTAGTATTATGATACTATGCAAATATGAGTATACTACCCTCTTTTTTATCTCCCCTCCCCCCAAATATTGATTTCACATCCGTCCTTTTTTGAATGGAAATGTTGCAGCCCAATTGCTATACAAAGGTCATCTCTTTCGAGGGTCAAAAGAAGATTTTCATATATTCAAAACGGCATATTGCTGCTGGTGAAGAGATTACTTATAATTATAAGTTCCCGTTGGAGGATAAAAAGATTCCCTGCAACTGTGGTTCCAGAAAGTAAGTTTAGGAGACCCCATCCCGTTGAACATATATTGATACTTAATCCATATAGTTCATTCTTTCTTTTTGTTGTCATATAACTTTATAAATTCATCAATTTTATTTTAAACTGATGTCTGGATACAATCAGTATTGTTCCAGAACTTTTAGGGCAAAAGTGAAGTTGGGAAACTGCCATTTTTATTTTTTCTTTCTGCTATTGGAGATATGTGCACATCATAACAATTAATATACTTTTTATTCAGGTGTCGTGGATCACTTAATTAGTCAGGGATTGAGTCTTTAATTCTGGTATGCATTTACTGCTGATCGTCTCTTTTGTTGTTTTAATGCTTCACTCTAGCACTGGCTCACTTTTATGTGTCAGTTAAACTTTCATTGCATATTATGCATTCTTCTGTGCAAATGTTGACTGTTTTCTTCTTTTTGTTAATTAGTTAGATGATGGGGATAATGATAATGATATATTGAGGGGTTCTGAAGCTTTGTTGCATTAAATTTTTCTTTTCAACTCTTATTTTATTTGTGTGCGTTTTTGGTATAGGTGGATCCTTATCTTCCTGAGTCATTGTAATTCTTTCTCTTCATTGTAGCAATTATAACCTTCCCTTTTTATGGACAGTTAACCATTTCATTTCCAAAGTTTCTGTCCTCCTATCCATTTAAGCATTCAACTCTCTAAACTTGTATGTACTTCATTTGATTAAAGTTATGGAAAAGAGTCTTGTATATCATACCTTAATTGTGATCTTCTGGTCGGCACAGCTGATAAGAGAAAAACTATTTTGCTTTGATACAAATACCTTATTCTGCTTGTTATCTTATTAAAGTTGTCTTCTTTGTAGGATCATGCTCCCATTGGATATCATTATGAAGATTTGAAGACCTTGATTGTTTAAACAAGTAGTGGATGGATTGGTGCTGATGGGTTTGGTAGTATACATGAGATCATAATGTTAGAGCTCCTTGCCAGTTGCCACAATGCCACTAATGATTGTTTATGAAAACTAATCTAGTTTCAACTACCAATTAGTGTAATAATTTACTTTTCATAATACAGGTTGTCTGATTTAGAATTTGCTGCATGGCTTTACCTATCAATTGTGATAGCTTTGTTCTCTTCTCATTTGCGAACTTTGTATATTGTTGATGACGATTATGATGATGATGATGACTGAAAATAAAATAAAGACATCTGTCAACTGCATCTGTTCTGGGTTATTGATTTGAGTATTATGATTTTTCAGGCTATGGATCACCATCATTGATGATAGGCCAATGGTGATTGGTATACAATTTGGGTCGCCTCCTTGTTCGGTGATGAAATAACTCGCGTGCACTCTTGTAGACTTTTTGTGGCAGTTGAGTTTCTCCTCTTAGAAGCTGTAAATAATTCTTTCCTTGTTTATATGATATAGTGAAAAGATTCCTAATTCTTTTAACGAGGAAAAAGCTTTGGAAATATGAGTAGTGCATGTTACTGAAAATGACAACTCCCTCGTTCACTCCTTAATTCTCTCTCTTTTCCCACCCTTTAATTTCTATAACAAAGATTCGTTGGAATTGTGTTGGTGGCTACGTCTCAATAACTGGCACAATTGATGTATCCTCTGACCAATAATAATGGTATTGCAATTACTTATACAAATGGATTGTACATTGTTAGGTTTTGATATCAACCCTTTTGAACTTATTGAATATATTCATTTTCTAGAATTTCTTGAGCTGCATGATCAATTTATAACATTTTTACTTGGTGAGAATGTGAGATTGCATACATATATTAAACAAAACTAGCAATGGGTTTTTGGATCTCCCATTTAAGAAGAGGGGGAGTTGAAAATGTCCTAAAAATAGGCAAATGGGAAAGATTTTATTGAAATAAATGAATCTTTAGTTCTATTTGAAAAACTGCCATTTCTGACGATAGATTCTCAGGTATATATACTAATTGTGTTTTGGGCCAAAAATTGTAGTATTAGTTTTTCATGTCACTGTAATATCCACTCTACAAATAAGAAACTATTACTAGTGTCTACTTGAAATTTAAATCTTAATTATACCCTACTTTTTGGTACATTTATTTCCCATGTTCAAAATTAAGAGGTGGCTTACATTTGAGGAAGAAATATGTATAGTAGTACTAATCCATGTACAATGGTTAAATTGGCGGTGGGAAAAGACGCCTCTTGTGGGAAGCTTGATGAGTGATGATGTATCCTTTCAAGTACAAGAATATGTTGATGTTATTGGAGCCTCTTCTGTGATATTTATTATACTTCCCTCCTTTTTTTCAATTCCTATGGTTGCAGTTGCAGGAGTAGCTCAAGTAGGAAAAAACCTTGTTAGTTTTGCCGAGTTGGATTGTGCCTACTGGTACGTTTCTCTTTTCCGTCCCTTGTTATGCATTTTTTGTTTATCAATTGATCCCTCAACCCACAGCTCCTCAGGAAATAAGGTGACCAATATCATCAACCTAAGGTAAAATGCAAAGTAAAATGTTTGAAAGGTTCCACTTTATATACACGTCAGATTTGAAACCATAAATGTAATTCCATTTGAGTTGCTCGTAGTAATTGATATGATACGAGAGTAATGGTTATAATTAGAGAGGCCAACAAAATTTGGTTCGTATAACTAGAAACGAATTTTAGGATTATAAGTAACTAAAAGGTTACACGATCGCACAAAGTAATGTGACTAATCTCTTCTTGACCATTCATGTAAGATTCAACGCTTCAGATTTCATCCTTTGATTCTCATTATAAACCCTAAACCAAAATAAAATTTATATTAATTTTTAAAATATTTATTAAATTTTTATAAAAAAGGGTACCCATTGCACAGATTTACAGCTAATTTATCTTTAAAATGGGGTATGTTCTTGAACTTCTACTCTTAAGTTCTCAAACGTGGCAACCGGCAAGATCTATTATTTGTGTATGATGTCTCGTGGTTTAAGCAATTAACTCCGCCTGTGTTCTTATATTAACCTTACACAGCCGGTTCCCAGCCCGGACAAAGGAGGAGGATTGCAAGTTTCAAGCTTTCCAAAATGTAAGTTTTTCAACCAATTTTGGCTGCGATTTCACTTCACAGCCCATGTAGTTGAAATATTTACACTTTCCTCTTCTAAGGAATGCTATTTCTACAACTGGGTGGGTTTGACCACCCAACGTAACAACTCAAATTTTATTATGATAGATTTGACTATTCCGGTAGTTCATTATTTTATTAAAAAAATATGTGAAATAATATACACTACATAAATGCATGCTGGTTGACTTGAGGGTTAATAATTTAGTTGTGTGTGTTCGTGTGGTATTTTTATTAATTCAAACCACTTTTATTAAAAACCTTTCTACTAGCCACTAAAATTTGAAACATGTTTGAGGCATAGGATTGTATGTTAGTATCTCCACTAGTGACATTAAATTCGAAGAATATAATTAAAGCATATTTGAAACATTATGGATAATTTTCTTTTTTAAAAATACATATTAAGAATGATTTTGAAACTTGTATTTTACATGAACAAAATTTCAAGAAAAACACCATATCATGCACCTCTATTTTACATTGATTTGAAATTGATAAATTTAGTTAATATTTAAATTTTAGTTGATCAAGTTTAGTTTAATTTAAATCAAATTGGATCCAGATATCATTATCTTGTTCATACAAAGTTTACTTTGGATCAGTTATCCTCTACCCATTGAGGTGTCCTACAAACCAACGGGGGAGTTGTCACTCTCTCTTAACAATAGATTTATAATAATACAAAAAATTCAGCCATCGTATAAGAAATAAGAATAGATATTTGATGCTTGTAAAAAAAGTAACTATGTTAATATAAAATTATTTGATTATTCTATCATGACAAATTTAATTATTTTGTTATGAAACGTTTAATTATTTTGTTTGAAAAAATGTGTAAAACAAATGTATAAATATAGATAAATACATCAGAACTGATTTAA
>NC_029788.2:21211093-21241624 GCF_000816755.2 Arachis ipaensis
TGAAGTATAATATATATATATATATATATGGGCGTCTATGATAGGATCCGCTATACTACATGCTTCTGATATCTGCTCCTCTATATCGTCGAAATGATCAGATACGATCTGTAAAATTCGGATTGGTATTAGATCGATCCATAAATTAGGCAGATCGAATTCGATTTTATTTAGCATGATCAATTCGTATTAAAAGGAATATGCATTATCTATCGACAGTGTTTCGAAGGAAAGAAAGCATCCGTTGTCAATTTGGCTTCGAAAGAAATGGAAAGATTCTTACCTGCTGAAGTCAAAATCAAATAATGGCTAATACGACAATAGATTTTTATTTTTACTTCACTTTCTTAGTTTGAAATAGAACTTGTATTCTTTCGCGTTTGTTTTTTTCACTTCACTTTATTTCACTTTCTTATTACGGCAAATGTTCAACATCAACTCTCAAAATTTTAGAAGACCTCGATCTAGGTTTTTAAAATATGTGCATCTATATATCTCAGTATCTTGAAATTGTGATCATATTGTGCAGTTAATCTTGAAGGTTAATGTTGGTAAATCTAGAGTAGTCCGTTCTTTGAATGTAACTAGGACATAGGAGATCTTTTCTGGCATTTCTGATTTTCGGTTCACTTGTGATCTTAGTAAGTATCTTGGGATGAATAGAGTGGGATATGGTCGGGTTAGCATAGCTTCTTTTCAGGGAGTTCATCACAAAATTCAAGCCCGCTTAGGCTAGTTGGAAGTACAGACTTCTGAACGAAGCAGGTAGACTTTGTCTCATTATTAAGTCAGTAGCTTCCCCTATTCCTATTTATGATATGCAAGTGTCTTTATTTCTTATTTCGACCGAAATTGATTCTGTTCCGTGCGTATAGAGCCGAGGTATAGCGACTCCTTCTGCCTGCTACTGTGCTCAGGTGGAAGAGGTATATGTCGGCTGAGTTGGAACACCGTGGCGGGAGCACCTGCAAAAAGCACTCCGATGCTCAAGTAAGAATGTGAGTTATGAGAATATGAGAGAAATAAATCAGAGTGAGTTCTGTGACCTGTCCTGTGGGTTGTGTTCTCTGAGCCTTTATAGGCGAGTGGTGTTGGTTTGTTCCGATGTATATGATCGGTGCCGTTATCAGTATCTTTTGGTTATGTAGAGTCGTGATCTATTCTGTTTAGTGGGTTCTGTTATTATAGGCAACAACTAGGAGATAATGTTGACTTAGTTAGGGGTTTATGTTGTAGTCTCTCTGTTTCCGATCTTTGAGCTCGGTTTCGATTTTGGCTTTATCCCCGAGTATAACGGGGTACACGTCATAGCCCCCAAGCTCGGCTGGTGTTATGCAAGGAACGGTAGCCGAGCTTTTGACAGTTCTGCGTTCGATTTTTCTTTTTGCGTGGTTAGTGTTGTTGGGCCTGCTTTTTGCTTGAAAGGATTGTGAAAGGGTTTTGGATGGTTGGTTTTCTTTTGGTGAGCCGTGTCGTCTTTATTGCGCTTTATTACCGTTTGGGTTTCCCACGTTTGTAGTGGGTGTGAATTTAAGTTACCCACTAAAATAGTGGGCTTGCAATAATCGTTTCTTTTGGAACTTACGCTTTGCTGCTTCATCTTCTCATCGTTTTATTTTTGCTATGTCTTCGAAAGGTTAGCATTTCTTCTCTTACTTTTTACTGTTACTGTTTTTGCCTATTCATGGCGGGAGAAAAGTTGAAAGAGAAGCTGAAAGCTGTTGAGGTTAGGGAAGATGATCTCTATCACTGGGTTCATGAGGATGTTAGAACTCGTTCCTCTTCTTTCACTAGTGTCGATTCCCTTTCTGAGTTAAAAGTTTTGGACTTCGTAAAAGGTGGTTCTGGTGTCACCATTGAACTTCTCCTGTGTTCCAGTGATGATAGGGTTTATGAGAGAAGGGGTGATTGGTTGTATTTCTACATGTATACCCCATGCATGGTAGAACTTGGTGTGAAATTTTCATTTTCTCCTTTCGAATGTGATGTCCTTACTCAACTGAATTGTGCACCATTGCAGCTACACCCCAACTCTTGGGCGTTTCTTCGCGCCTTTTAGTGTCTAATGGATTACCTTTCGTTTCCTTGTTCGTTGCCGTTGTTCTTCTCGCTTTTTCAAGCGAAGGGTGTTCGGAAGGGTTTGTGGGTTTGCCTTAGCAGTTTCCCTGGTCGTTCCCTGTTTCTTCTTTATAAATCTTCTTTTAAAAACTTCAAATCTCTTTTTGTTAAAGTTCGATCGGTTGAGTCCGAGTACCCATTTTATTTGGATGATGAACTTAGTGAAAAGTTTTCCCTTTATTGGTGCTCTGAGCCGAGTCAAATCCTTGAGGCTTTTGAGTGGAATGAAGAAGAGGAATTTGTGTTGGATTTTCTGGTTGAGAGTGTTGCTGCTGGGGAGTGTATGTCTATTTCTGATATTCTGCGTTTTTTTTATTCGGGTGATACTGAGGGCTTGAAAACTTATATAGGTAATGGCTTGGTTGTTTGTTGTTTGCATTGTTGTTTGTTGTTTTTCTGATATTGGTGGTTTTTTGTAGGTGGTCGGGTTCCTCTCTTGGATCCTTCGAAGTTGCAGTCCTTTTTGAACAAGAAAAAAGAGAAAGGTGTTGGCGGTTCATTTGATCGAAGGGATGGCGGTGAGCAGGCTTTTTCTTCTGCTGCTCGTCTGGCGTCGTCATTCAAGAGAAAAAGGGATGACACGTCTTTGGAGATCATCTCGGAAGGTGACCAGGAGGTGGTTGGAGGTGGCGGGCTTGCTTTTGATCGACAGAAAAAACTTCATGGCTTCGTTGCAGGATGTAGCTCTCAGTCTCTTTGGAGTGAGCAGTTTAATTTTGCCAAGCTTTATGATAGGGCATCTCAATATCCTGGAGACATGCTTATGACCCGCCGGATTGGTATGGAGGCACTCGGCAAATTCGTTCAGGTTGTTTTACTTTTGTCAGGACTCTTTTTTATTCTTCCTTTGTAATCTTGTTCTTATTTCGGAGAAGTCTTTACAGATTGTTGCTTCTCACTTGATGTGTGTTGGTCGCACCACCGAGCTTATTGGTGCCGAGCAGCAGGGAGCGGTGGATAAAATTGCTGATTTAGAGAAATCGTATAAGGCGAGGATTGCCGAATTGGAGAAGTTAGCAAAAGAGAAGGATGATGCTGCTATTAGTGCTGTTGCTAGGGCGAAGGAGTTTGAGGAAGAGGTAGCTCGCTTGAGGGACCAGATTCGGCTATTGCAGGCTGAGGTGAAGGAAAACGATGTGGCTAAAGGTCGGCTTACATCTCGTGTTCATGAGTTGGAAGAAAATGGGATGGAGATGTTCTCCTATGGCTTTGAACGTGTTGTGAGCCAAATTGCTCTGCTGGCTCCAGAGTTTGATAGGGATCGGCTTGATATGACGAAGATAGTGGTTGGCGGGAAATTAGTTGTAGATGGGGGCTGTAGAGGAGCATGGCAAGAATGCCCCTCTTTCTTAGTTTAAATTTGATGTTTGCTTGTTTTGTATTTTGTTTTGGAACTTATCATCATATACTTGCGGGTGTTGGATATTGTTATTTTGAACTTGTTCACTGGTGCCGACCATTGCTTGGTCGGTTTGTGTTGATATTTATCGTTTTTTGATACTTTGTTTGATATTTTGTTTTTTGCGACTAGGATAGGAGAAAGTTGTGTGAGACTAGATATGATTGATTATAAATTTGAATATTGATAATGAAGTGTATTGTGCGTCGGGCCTCGTTAAAACCCACCTTAGGCAAAAACCCCTTTCTTGGGAAAAAAGGCTCTAAGAGGGAAAAAGAGTACCTTCATTCGCGATTTGTACAAATTTAAGATCGGTACATCTTTAGAGAGGAGATATTCCAGCTTCCTGATATTGGATTGCCTTGTAGTGTTTGTAGTTGATAAGCCCCCAAGTCGAGTACCTTGACCACTCGGAATGGTCCTTCCCAATTAGTTGCAAGCTTTCCATGTGTTGGGGGTCGTCTGGCTTCTTCTGTTTGTCTGAGTACTAGGTCACCTTCTGTGAATGTCCTCAGAAAGACCCTTTTGTTTTGTTTTTTCTCAGCTAGTTGTTTCATAGCTCTTTGTTTGATTGCTGCTATCTCCCTGGTTTCTTCAGTTAGGTCAAGCTCGGCGTTCCTTGTGCTTGAGTTGTGTTGCTCATCATATAGCTCGGTTCTCAATGTTGGGATGCCGACCTCAATAGGAATCAGTGCTTCCAACCCATAGACTAGTTTGAAGGGCGTCTCGCCCGTGGTGGTTTGTATCGTTGTGTTGTAACTCCACAATATTTCTGGAATCAGTTCCGCCCATTCTCCTTTTGCATTATTAAGTTTTTTCTTTATTGCCTGCAATATAACTCGGTTAGCAGCTTCGTCCATTAGTTTGTGGGTGTTCGACCGAGCTAAAATGGTGCTGTATGTTAAAGTTTCTTAGAAGTGAGCCGAGCTTATTGTCTGTAAATTGCCTACCATTATCAGACACTATTTCCCTTGGTATTCCAAATCGGCATATAATGTTTTTCCATATGAATGTTTGTACTTTTTCGGCTGTTATTCTTGCTAATGGTTGTGCTTCTATCCATTTTGAAAAATAATCTATTGCTACTAAAAGAAATTTTACCTGGCCTGGCACTATTGGAAACGGGCCGAGGATGTCGAGCCCCCATCTATGGAATGGCCAGCTTACCTCCATGCTATGCAATACCTCGGCCAGCCTTGCAGATATGGCTGCGTGCTTCTGACAGTTGTCGCATGTTTTGACTTTCGTTATGAATCCCTTTTTATGGTTGGCCAATGATACCCGGTTCGGACGATCTTAGCTACGAGAGCTCGTCCTCCAATGTGGTTTCCACAAACACCTGCATGAATTTCGTCCATCACTTCCTTTGCTTCATCTTTGTTTAGACATCTTAGCAATGGTTTTCCTGCTATGCTTGTGTAAAGACTTGCCTTTCGTCTGAAGTGTTGTGGATTGTGTTTGCCTCTGGGTATGAAGCCTGTATTGATATATTCAATGAAAGGTGTCCTCCAATCATGGAGATGGTTAATGTTCGTCAGAGGAAATAATTCAGTGCTCGGTTTTTTTAATGAGAGTTGTGTTAAGGCCGATGTCTGTGTGTCTGCCCTAGTGGCGGTAAGTTTGGATAATACGTCTGCTCTAACATTTTTTTCTCTATTCACATGCAGTATAACGAACGAATTGAATTTTGAAATGAGATCCTTTGCTATGAGCCAGTATTGCTCTAGCAAAGGATCTTTTACCTGAAATTCTCCTCGGATCTGTTGGACCACCAAGAGGGAGTCACAATGTGCTGTCAAGCTTTGTACTTGGAAGCTCAGGGCGAGCTTGAGTCCTGCAATGAGGGCCTCATACTCGGCCTGGTTGTTGCTTGCTGGGAAATGGAACTGGAGGGCTTGTTCGGATATCACTTTGTCTCCCTCTTTGAGAATTATCCCTGCTCCACTTCCTTCTCGGCTTGATGCCCCATCAACGTGTAGCTCCCATGACTTGCTGTGCTCATCAGGGGTCAGTTCTGAGATGAAGTCAACAAGTATTTGTGATTTTAGGGCCGACCTTGGTTGGAACTGGATATCAAATTTTGAGAGCTCGATAGACCATTTGGTGAGACGTCCGGCCAGTTCTGGTTTTGTCAGTATTTGTCTTAATGGTTGGTTCGTCCTCACTACTATTGTGTGGCTTTGGAAGTATTGTCTTAGTCTTCTTGCTGTGATCACAAGTGCCAAGGCGAGTTGTTCTATCCTCGGATACATCTGTTTCGTTGGTTGCATGACTCTGCTGACGAAGTATACTGGCTGTTGTATTTTTCCTGTTTCGATGACAAGAGCCGAACTTATAGAATAGTTAGAAACAGACAAATATAAGTATAAAGGTTTACCGATTTCTGGTCTTTGCAGTACGGGTGGTGATGATAGGATGGCTTTGAGCTCGGTGAAAGCTTTCTTGCCCTCTTCTGTCCAGTGAAATTTCTTATTCTTTAATATTGTTTGGAAGAAATGGTATGATCGACTTGATACTGCGGGTAGGAACCGAGATAGTGCAGCTACCTTCTCTGCCAATTGTTGTACCTCTTTTATCGTTTTAGGACTTGCCATGTTAACTATTGCCTCACACTTTTCTGGGTTTGCTTCAATTCCTCGTGATGTAAGCATGAAGCCGAGGAACTTCCCCCCTTGTACTCCAAAGGCACATTTCTCTGGGTTGAGTCTCATATTATATGCTCGTATCTGTTCAAATATCTCCTTGAGGTCATCACAGTGTGATATTTTCTGAGTGGTTTTGGCGACCATATCATCTACATAGATTTCCATGTTTCGTCCTATTTGATGATGGAAGACTTTGTCCATCAGGCGTTGGTAAGTTGCACCTGCATTCTTGAGACCAAATGGCATTACTCTATAACAAAAATTTTCATGTTCAGTTATAAATGCTGTCTTACTTTGGTCTTCTGGATGCATGAGTATCTGGTTGTATCTAGAATATGCATCCATAAAACTCAAGCTTTTAAAGCCTGATGCATTGTCTATGAGCTTATCAATGCATGGTAAAGGGTAGGCATCTTTAGGGCATGCCTTGTTTAAATCTGTAAAGTCGACGCACATGCGCCATTTACCTGAGTTTTTCCTTACCATTATCACATTTGAGAGTCATGTGGTGAAGCGGATTTCTCTAATGAAGTTGGCTTGCAAAAGTTTGCTGGTTCCTTCCAGGGCTGCCTTTGATTTCTCTGCTCCTAAATTCCTTTTCTTTTGAGCTATAGGTCGGCTTGCTCTGTTAGTGGCGAGCTTGTGACAGATAACGTCTGGGCTTATACCTGGCATGTCCGCCGGGGTCCAAGCGAATAAATCAGCGTTGGCTTATAATATCTTGATAAGATCCGACCTTTCTTGTCCTTGTAGCGCCTGGTCGATGTATGTTACCTGTTCCGGTTTTTGATGTCAGTTGGATTTTTTGGAGCTCGTCTGCTGGTTGAGGTCTCTCTTGGGTGTCTCCTCGAGGGTCGAGCTCGGCTAGGGACAAAACTTCCTCCATGGTTTGTACTGCTTTGACTTCGTGTTGTTTCTGCCTTGTGTTCGACCTCTTTAGGCTAGAGTTATAGCACTGTCGAGCTTGTTGGCGGTCCGAGTGAATTGTTGCTATTTTGCCGTCTTGTGCCTGAAATTTAACACATAGATGAAAAGTTGATATCACTGCTCTGAACATGTTCAGAGCAGGTCTTCCGAGAATAATATTGTAGGGACTCGTGCAGTCAACTATTAGATATTGTATATCAAGGGTTCTTGACAATGGATCATCTCCCATTGTTGTTTTTAGCCATATATAACCTTTGATTGGTACCCTTTCTCCGGAGAATCCTACTAGTTCTCCGGATGATGGTTGCATGAGTTTTTCAGATAAATTCATTTTTAAAAAGGTAGAATAAAAGAGAACATCCGCACTGCTACCTGGGTCCAAAAGGACTTTTCTTACCAATAGATCGCCTGTTTGGATAGAGATTACCACTGGATCGTCTAAGTGTGGGGCCACCGAGCATATGTCTGCCTTGTTGAAAGTAATCTCTAGGTCGGGTGTATGTTGGCTGCTTGGTGGCGCTGTTCCTTCGATGGCCAGCATAGCTCGGTAGCTCCGCTTCCTTGCCGATGTTGTTTCGCCTCCTCCGGCAAATCCCCCGGATATGCAGTTTATAATCCCTTTGGGTTGGGTGTTGTTTGGCCATTTGTTGGCTTCCATGTTTCCCGAGGCCTGTTGGCATTCCTCCTTGTCCCTATTGCCTTCTTTATGTTTCCTTCCTTCGATGTACTTATCTAGTAGGCCTTGCCGAGCAAGTCTTTCCAATAGGTCCTTGGCTATTACGCACTCATCGGTTGTGTATCTGTATTTCTGGTGGAAGGCCGAGTGCTTGCTTTTGTCTACAAACCTCTGGTCCTGATAGCTCCCCGCTCTCGCTGGTGGTTTTATGATCTTGGCGCTGAGTATTTCTTTGATTATTTTTTCCCTCCTTGTGTTGAACCTGGTGTAGTTGTCGAATTTCAGAGTGAGTTTGAATGGTTTGCCGAGCTCTTTGTTATGAGCCGACCTTGGCATTCGGTCTTCCTCCCTCTTAGGTTTTCTTTCTGTCTTATTGGCCTCACGTAGTTCTTCAATCTCCATCTGTCCAGCTGCTCTCTCCCGGAACTCCTCTAATGTCTTTGGTTTAGTGATTGCAATTGTCTCTCTGAACTTTCCGGGTCGGAGGCCGGCCTTAAGTGCATGTAGGTGGACAGCGGGATCCAGATCGGGTATTTCCATTGTTGCCTCTGCGAATCTGGTCAGGTAGTCTTTCAGACTTTCCTGGGGACCTTGGCGGATGGTGCCGAGATAATCCGATCCGTGGACATATATTCGTGCTGTAACAAAGTAATCAATGAAAGACTTTGCTAGCTCTTCGAAAGAAGAAATTGACCCTGCAGGTAATTTCGAAAACCAAAGCAAAGTAGCTCCGTCAAGGTAAGTTGAGAAAGCTCTGCAAAGCACAGGTTCATTATTAGAGCCGTTAAAAAACATCATAGACTGGAATTTTTTAATATGAGCCCGAGGGTCACCAATCCCCTTATATGGCTCAAGTGAGGAAGGCAGTGTGAAATGCTTTGGCATTTGGTAATTCGTGATTTCTTTAGAGAATGGGTTGTCTAAGGTCAGCCTCTCCTTCGGGGGGTTGACGCTTAATAGGTCGGCGCCGCCTTGGGTTGAGCTCTTAGAATTGCCCTATTCCCGTTTGTTGGTGTTGTTCTGTGCTGACAACTCGGCGAGTCTTTTAACCTCTGCTTGTAGTTCGGCCATCTGGGCTTTAAGTTCGGCCTGTGTGAGTTGATGAACTCCATTGTCGGCCATGTCGGGAGGTTGCGAGACCCTGTAAAAGAAAACTCAAAGTGTAAAAAGGAAAAGAAAGGCCCCACGATGGGTGCCAAATGTTCTGTGCGTATAGAGCCGAGGTATAGCGACTCCTTCTGCCTGCTACTGTGCTCAGGTGGAAGAGGTATACGTCGGCTGAGTTGGAACACCGCGGCGGGAGCACCTGCAAAAAATACTCCGACGCTCAAGTAAGAATGTGAGTTATGAGAATATGAGAGAAATAAATCAGAGTGAGTTCTGTGACCTGTCCTGTGGGTTGTGTTCTCTGAGCCTTTATAGGCGAGTGGTGTTGGTTTGTTCCGATATATGATCGGTGCCGTTATCAGTATCTTTTGGTTATGTAGAGTCGTGATCTATGCTGTTTAGTGGGTTCTGTTATTATAGACAACGGCTAGGAGATAAGGTTGACTTAGTCAGGGGTTTATGTTGTAGTCTCTCTGTTTCCGATCTTTGAGCTCGGTTTTGATTTTGGCTTTATCCCCGAGTATAACGGGGTACACGTCAGATTCCATGATGACACAATTTCTCTGGAAAGGGAGCACTGAAGGGCGTAGCTTATGCTTGACTTATTGGAAACAAGTTATTCCTAGGAGGTTCAGAGATCTTGGGATAAGGGATAGTAGGTGTGTTAATATAGCCTTGATTGAAAAACTTGTTTGGCAACTTTTTCATTGTCCAAATAAACTTTCTATGTCAGCATTGTGCTTCGTACTAGGAAGGTCTTTCTATGTCAGCCTTGTGCTCTAGATGTAAACTTCACCCAGAGACTGTTAGATATTGTATTTAGGAGTGCCTTATGGTTCTTCGTATTTGAAAAGCTCGACCCAATTTTTGCTTCAAACGGACATTTTTTGGACTTCTTTCAGTGGTTGCAACAAGGTATTAAGAGGGATGAATCCTTTTTTGTTCTATGCCATGGTGGATGTCGAGGGATCGAAACAATGGTTTTTTATACGTGATGACTAGGGATGAAAATGAACTAGCAAGATACCCGCGCGATGCGCAGGCAACACATATGCAGATTAAAATGACGTAAATATAAAGAATTGTTGGTTATTTTATCTGATGTTAGAAAAAAAACGATGATCTTTATAATTGTAAAAGTATTTGTAAAATGTAAAATAAATTGTAAGCATTTTAATAAAGAAAAAAGAAGACCTGAAAAAGATTAGACTATTCTCGTGTTGTTTGTAGGTGCAGAAATTATATAAATAGTAACTCAAAGCATTTGAAATATAATTTCGTAAAATTGATTGAGTAAGGTTTGAATTGTATTAAATATGAATGTTGAAGAAGTACTGTAATAGAAGAAATAATGGTTTGAGCATAAGATAAATACTTGTGAGTTAATAAGTTATAGTTGCTAACAATTGCAATGAAAAACAGAAAATGGTAAAAATATGAAAAGGATGTAAGATTGTAGCGATAAAGTTATAGATAAATAGTTAGGGTTGGATAAGCGAAAATGAGTGTATAGAAGAATTATGTAATAATAAAAATATACGTAATGCTGAACGTATTGTCATATATTTCTGAAGACTTCAGGGTAAACAACATTATTTGTCTTGTTTGTGTTTTCATCATGAGCAATTACAATTTTCAGCCCTTTTTTGTTTGTGACTCTTGAGATGGCAACATAAAGTTGGCCATGAGCGAAGACAGGTTTTTTCAATAGCAATCCCACGTGATTCAAGGATTGTCCTTGACTTTTGTTGATTGTCATTGCGTAAGATACCATAAGAGGAAATTGTCTCCGTTGGAATCTAAAGGGTAGCCTGGCATCTGACGGTGTGAGTGTCATTCTAGGAATAAAGACTTTATTGACAGAGTCGTTGGAATTTAACAATTTTGCCTCAATAACTTTATCTCGTAGTCTTGTAATTATCAACTGGTACCATTGCAAAGGCCTGATGAGTGATCAATATTTCTAATAAACATCACAGGGCAACCAACTTTGAGCTTCAATTCGTGATTTGGAACCCCCGAGCACTTAATTGTTGCTAAAAACTCTGGTGTATGCATAGCTTGAATTTGATTGCTACCTCCCTCGGACAGACATTTGTTGGAACTAACATATGTCTTGCATTCATTGCTGTTCATTACAGTCATGTAATCATTTACCTCATCTACAGCATTACCCGTAGGAGCTAAGATAGCGCGACCTTTTAAGTTGCTTTCATTACACATGTCAGCAATGTAATCAGAATAGATTGCCTCCACAATTGCCTTAATAGGATCACTATAATTAGTGATAAGGAATTCAGGAGGTATGTTAATGCTATTGCAGCCATCACTTGATCTGTCAGATATTCCGTTGCCAACTTGAAGTATCTATTCAACAAATTCCTTTAAACTTTCTACTTGATCATCTGTAGTCATAGATTGCAATCACATGTTTACAGTGAGCTTTAATACTTCACAATGTTGCTAGAGGTATGAAGAGTTTAAAGACGCATTAACAATGTTTTGTCTTGTTCCTTTTGGGATGACAGGCAAAATTTGTCGAAAATCCCCACCAAAAACAATTGTTTTACCTCCAAACGGCAAGTGCTGGTTATGATCATCTTTGAATCTCATCAAATCCTTCAATGTCTTGTCCAATGCCTCAAAACAGAATTTGCTCATCATGGGAGCTTCGTCCCAAACAATTAGCTTAGCTATTACAATTAATTCTGCTAATGGACTTCCTTGCTTAATGTTGCAAGTAGAGAACTCATCTGGAGTTAATGGTATGGCAAACCTAGAATGTGCAGTTCGACCTCCAGATAACAGTAGAGAGGCAATGCCGCTAGATGCAACAGTTAGCACTATTTGTCCACGTGATCTTAGTGCTGAAGCTAAAGTTATCCAAAGGAAAGTTTTTCCTATACCTCCATGACCATACAAAAAGAACACACGTCCATGTTGACTATCTGTAGAGCTCATGATTTTATCATATACCCCCTTTTGCTCGGCAGTCAATTTTGAGAGGCAGTCATTGTGTTGCTTTTCTAACAGAACACGATCATAATTTAATTCGTCAAAGATCATTTTGTTTCGCGTCCTAAGATGGTCGGTATCTCTTGATGGAAATGGCATGGTTGGATAATCGCACAAAGTCTTTCCGTTACTGTTCAATATTTGTTCAATGTCAATCAAGGTTAGATCCTTTAATTCTTCGTCACTGAAAAGTAGATCTGAAATGTTTAGAAAGTAATATATATATAAGTGACTGTTGGAGACGGAAACATGTGTTATGTAAAACAAATATGATAAAAACATGTAGTTAACAATTTAAGGATGGAAAAATAAATTGAGATGTCATGGATTGCAATTCATTCGTTACCATGTAGGCCAAACATGACTCTGTAATCATGCAAAATTCCATCACTTAATAGGATGGCAGTTTTTTCCCAGACAACTTCCGGTCGCACCATTGAATTAGACCATAGTAGTGTCGCAAACAACCTCCGCAAATAATGACCTAAGCCCTAATGACTTACTTCTTCAATTGCATCAATATATTCTTTGTTGTCGTCTAGCAAATCATGTGTATAGCATGCATCTCGAAATGATGAGTAGATTACACCATTATAAGTCCTAATATTTGCATAGGTTGTTAGTCCTTTTACAATGTTTAACAACAACCTTAAATAATATAGCTCACCGGATGATGGTGGTACAAAGATGATCCTTCCAATGACCTGATGACTTTTCCTGGGTTCCCAAGCTCTCAGAGATGATTTCCAAACAAACTTGCTTGGAAACTCATTATAGGTTAGTTTTCTAGCTTCAGCATTTGTTTTGTTTGCTGCAAACCAGCCTAGAAACATGGACTCTTTAACAGTTGTCTTTGCAACAGCTTCAACCAATGATTCATTATTCGTAAATACAACCAATTTTTGATCCGGCAAACGAAAGCTTAGCCTCTCAACCGATGGATTTCTGTAGTGAATCTCATAGCAAAAGATCCTCCAAGCAGCTTCACAAGGAGATATATATCGACAATCGTAAAATATTTTCACTTCATCAACTTCTAAAGTTGCCTTACCATTGGTGGACTTCGTAGAAAAATAGGCTGTGACGCGATCACTTCCTTTATTTACATATTTGAACAAATACTTGATAGATCTTGACTGGTTGCACCATTCGACGTTAATGTGAGCACGGTATTTTAGCAACAACATTTTATTATGTGGCACGACATATCGGTTGTCTAGATGAATTCCTAAAACTTCCACCGTGCGTTCATTGTCTCGACGCTTATATACTGGGTAATCATCTTCATCAACTGTAGTCATTTTGTTGAACTTCTTAGGGAAATGACGGATGCAACGACCTTCCTCCATGCAAGGCGAAGTTGGTTTGCTAAGACCACATGGACTATGAAGCATAAAACTCTTTACAGCCTCGTAATATGCATTGTCAACATCAGCATCAGGAATTTCAGCACATATGATTTTGTCTATGTCTGCAAGGGTTGGGTATTTATCTTGTTCATGCAAGAATAATAATATATGTGCATGTGGGAGTCCCCTCTTTTGGAATTCTATTGTGTAGATAACTGGAAAAAACAGCATAATGCATATGGTATTAACATTCATTTAATTATGAAGAAATATGGAAAATGGTAGGGATAAATACGTAAAATATATATATGTAAGTTTCGTACCTGCTTTTGTAGTACCAAATAATTTGTTGTATCTAAGATCTTTAATCATCATGTCCACTTTAACCTTGAATAGTCTGCAAATCATGTCTGGCCTGTCCTCTGGTTTGACTTTATGCATTCTACAATACCGTTGTATTTTGTCCCATTGCAGATTGCATGTAAAAGTGATGAATAAATCTGGACCAACGCACCTACATATTGCCATGGCGTCTTGATAATTTTGAATCATGTATCTTGGCCCACCAGTAAATGTTGCTGGCAGTATAATTCTCTTACCCTTTGAGGCAGCATTGGTCTCGCCGTTGAAAACGGCATCCCGAAGCCCATTGTAGATCTCAGCTCTAAATTCGGTTTGGTGGGTGTAAATAAATTTCAATCTAGCACTTTCAACCATTGAGAATGCATCAACTATGAACTGTTGGAATAACCGGTGGGAATATAACAGGACACCGTTGTGCGAAGGTCGGTCTTGGATTCGAAATGCGAAAAAGTCGTGCATTGTGACATGCTTGTCTTCATCTGTTGGTTTTTTCTTAACTTTGTTCAAGATAATATTTTCTCTCCATCCATCTTCACCATAAGGGAATAAAAGAGGATATTGCAAGCCTAGATAAGCTGGGTGGAGCTCTGTTATTCTTTGAAGCGACCTTGATTTGGTCTCAACAATAATATCTCGTTCTTTTGTGGATCCATCAAAATTACCGACAATTAAAGCAGCAACCTCAGACACTGAAGGCAAATTATACCTCCTCCCATCTTTTCCTCTTTTGCCTATGAGTCGAAGGCAAACAGAATTATTGCTGTTTGTTGTGAGTGCATCGCGAGCAAGTCGAAAAGACTTTGCAAGGACATTATGATTATCCAACGTAGTTTTGATGGTAGAGACAATATCCGCATGAAGCTTGTTCAAGTGATCATTAGAGCTGCAAAAAATGGCATAAAACATGTAAATATGATGTCTGCAATCATTATGAATTAAGTGAGATAACTATCTTTCAGCCTTTAATAAAATTGTATGGAAATGATCTGATGGCAGTGATTCTATTTCGAATCTCATTTTCAGTGTCATATATATATAATTGTGCAAATTTTGCTACTCCGCCTTCTGGTGGAAGCAAGTTCCCCATTAAATGGTAATTTTGCCCGTACAGAATAAAGGTTGGGGGTCCACGGCTTTGGTTTATTGTTCTTTGTATCTTACCCCCGAATGATGTGAAAGCAAACATACTATTGTAGCTCCTAATGTTCGATCGAAAGTGTTCCGCTTTTTTAGTGCTGTCAAAGTAAAGCTTTCCCAATGAATCAGGAGGTTCTTGAAGCATAGGAAGTTGGACTTGACCTTGTCGGCAGCATAGGCTAAACTTTGGACATTTAGGCTTGTAGTGCTTTTTTATGCGCTCTTCGTACCAGAATATAGCTTTGCAGCGTTGGCATGTAAAGGTTGGATCTCCAATATCGCAATAATCTATGGAAAGGAAATAGGCATTGGTGAATGTGTGTTTAGCTCGGAAAAGAGACCACAGTCAAATTAAATATATTAAGGTTCAATATATCAACTTTACAGGTGATTTGATAGATATTCAAATCATGCAATATATACATGTTAAGAGTCTCGATAAAAAATGTTTTTGTCATATGAATTCAGGTTGCATAAGACTATAATTACTATTAAAATTTTACGATGTCCCATGAAGTATCATGTTGTAGATCAAAATGTTTGCAAGTAATTTTAAACCTCACTTAGGTTTAAAATTAGGGAATATGGAGATGCGAAAGAAAAATGAAGTTGGAGATTGGATAACTGTTACTTAAACAACCTCTCTCTCTCTCTCTTTATATATATATATATATATGTTATGAGAATAGAATTTTAATATGAGAATGTATTTATAGTCATTAGATTAATTTAAATGACTAAGATTAAAATCTACCTAATTAATGGTATGCAAGCAATGCATCTATTATAGTCATTAAATTCAAGTGTGAATTTATTCATAACCATTACCTCTATAACCATTGTTTTTAATTTCTATTAAAATTTACCTAATAAATAAATTAAAATCATTAGATTTTGTTATCTGAATAAAATTAAAAGTATTTTTCATAAATCAATCTATATTTTAAAAATCTGTGAAAATATCGAATAGACCTCCTAAAATAAATTTAATTTGCATAAAAAATAAAGTTGAAATTAATTAATTAAAATGAGAGTATTTTAGGTATAAAATATTATTAAAATTTCAGTTTCTGTTATAAAAAATTTCAGTCTATTGTGTCTCCACTTTTTAGAGGTACTGAAATACTGAAATTTTTGGGGACAGAGAAAAATGGATCCTCTCAATTTTTTTAACACTTGAGAGAATAAAGTGTGATCTCTCACCTTTAATTCTATAAGTGGGACCAAAAATAAATATGAGAGAGAGAACAATGAAGGGTTAGATTAAACAATTGACACCATCCAATTTTTTCTTCACTGAAGAGGATCCATTCCTAGGACAGAGACTGAAATTTTAGTATTAGTCTCTGGACCAACAAATATGATATTGAATCTCAGTCTCTCAGTTTCCGTATCAATACCTCAAAACAAATGCTACCTAAGGATTTTAAAAGTGGATATTTTAATCCCCAAGAAAAATTAATACACAAATTAATCCCCAAGATTTTACTCCATCAAACAAATCAGTCCTCAATCTATTTTTCGGCAGAGTAATTTCTCAAATCATTCCACAAGAATTTTAAAAGCATACATTTTAGTCCCTCAAAAAAAATTAATATACAGATCAATCCCCAACGTTTTTCTCTGTCAGACATAACAATTTTCCGTCCATTTTACTTTTACTATATGTCAACCTTTATTGTTATTAGTTTAGTTTTGTGCATGTGGACGATGACACTAATATATTGATACACTCTTTTCGTTGGAAACAAGTAAAGTAAATAATGATGCTTTGAAATCCAAAATTAAAACATTTTCTTTTAATACAAACATACTTTTTAAAATAGGACACCTTTTAATTATATTAAATACAGAAATATGAACTGTGTATTAATTTTTTTTAGGGACTAAAATAGTCGGTTTTAAAAGTCAATTTTAAAATTTTAAGGGACTGATTTGGGTAATTATTCTACCGAAAAATGAACTGAGACGAATTTGTCTAATAGAGTAAAACTTTAGGAATATTTTTGTGTATTAATTTTTTAGAGATTAAAATGTCCGTTTTTAAAATTTTTGGAGATTGATTTGGGTAATTATTTAAAAAAAAAAACAAAAAAAGAGGGAGTAAGGGAGATTGGTGAGATCTTCTCTAAGAATTACATAGTCTATCCCAAAGTTGACGCCACTCGATATATTCTACATCTTGTTTCAAAGAATACTTGGCCATAGCATTTACCACTCAGTTCGCCAATTTTTGGACAAAACTGATTTCAGTTTTCCAATTCCACCGAAGGACCTCATGAATTTTATAAACCAAGTCTGAATTTGTCTTAGATATTCAAGATTCTAGAATCTCTTGATATAAAAAAGACATCTAGATTATTTGTCTCACAAATAATTTCACAGAAATCACATTCCCAAGCAAAAATAATAGCAAACACCTCACAACGAAGCACAGACGTATATGGAAGAGCACTCATACAACCCTTCACCCAACTTCCCATAGCATCACAAATAAGGTAGCCAAAGCTGGCAGAAAGACTATTAGAAGAAACACTTGTATCACAATTTACTTTCACTGAATTGAGAGGCAGAGACAACCAAAATTCAAAAAAAAAGAGAGGGTTATAGTCATATGAACATGATAAATTCTTAAAAAAATGATAAATAGGTCTCTGACATTTTGTCCTGCAAACATTTTTATTCCTGACTATTTGAGAATACTTTTAAGTCACTGATCTCTTTAAAAGTTAGACATATAAATTATTCCGTTTATATAGGCCTGTCAGACCCAATAAAAATGTATGACGTGGCTCTCGTTGTGTTGACATGGCCGTTACGGAAGCACAAGTGGGGGGAGGGGGCATTTCAAAACGAGACAAATAAACCCCCCGCTTCAATGTCTTTTTTTTTTTTCTGTGAATAACCATACAAGAAGAAGAAGAAGCATATTTTTAAGGTTAATACATTCCCGCGGTGGTGGCGGTGGTGGTGGTGACGAAGGAGTGGAAGAGATGACGATGTAGGGCCGAAGAGGAGGAGGGTCGTGTCTGGTTTTGACCTCTGATCCGAAGCCTTGGCTTCATTGGACCACTGACCTCCATGAACGCCTCGTTGATGCTGTCACTCAACTCGGCGATGCCACTAGTGATTCACTCTCACTCTCACTCATTTCTTCTTTTTCTTTAATTTCTTGCTTTTTGTAGTTTTAGGAATAGGGACCGAGCTTCAAGCTTTGAAATTTTATGTAATTGCTAAATAATGAATAATGATGACAATGCCTTTGACAATCTAATGTGTGTGAGAGGTAGTTATGATTCAAATGAAAATGAAAATTTTCCAAATTTTTGCACAAATTTATTGATACCTTTAATTTTTTAAACTTTGAATAGAAAATTTGCTTGGATTGAACAATTTTTATGTATTTTTTCAGCAAATTTCATTTTGAAAAGTCATCTGCAGGTTTATTTTATCATTGGCATAATAAAATATTTGGTTAAGATTGGACTTTTGTTTATGGAATTCTTTGATACAATGCAGAAATACAGGTTTAGTAAGTAATCAAGAAAAAGATTTTGAGAAGGGATGCAAATATGGTGTTTTAATAATTACTTATTGTTTGTAATAATCTAAATTTAACTTACTCATTGAATAATTATGAAATGAACACTAGCTTCATATCCTCTAGTGCTAGTGCTATTTCTGCCCCAGAAAACCGAAAACTGCCTAACTTCACTTGAGAATCTCGAAAGATTGATACTGAAAGGATCTCTAAGCGGGAGAAGAAAGAGAATTCTTAATTTAGAGTCAGTGGTAGCTAGCATTGGTGGTGGTAGCTAGCGTCGAGGCCACAAGTGTAGCTGCAAAGCACGACGACAAACTGTACAATGATGTTGGGTCAGAATCGAATTCAACAAGGGTCCAAGGCAGTCAAGGATGAGATCGGAGGAGGGACGTGACGCCGACATAGCAGTGATTATAGTTGTCAGCGGGGGTTTTTGTTATTGACAGAGGTTTGAAGAAGAAGGAGAAAAAGCTTGAAGAAGAAGGAGAAAGTCCTATATTTCAAAAGAGGTGAAGAAAAAGGAGCAAATGACTAATATGTCCTTTTATTTTTTTAGGGGGATTTTTTGCCCCTAAACCTTTTTGACACATCCACGTGGCACACTATAACGGCCACATCTGCAAAATAGCATCCACGTCAGACGTCTCCATTACATTTTGCAAGCTCAGATGGACGAAGGGATCTAAGTGTCCTAGGTTTGAGGAGGTTGGAGACTTAAATGTATTTTTCAATTCTTAAAGACCTAAATATTGAGTTAAACCCCAAAGTGGTCCTTGAGATTCACAAAATGCACCGATTTAGTCTCTGACTTTCCAATTGCACTAATTACATCCTCCAGATTGCAAAAAATGCATCAACGTGGTCCCTCTCAAATTTTCCGTTCATATTGCTTGCCGGCGGGAGTTAGGTGGCGAATGATTGCCATGCTGGAGGATGGGAAACGTCGTCGTATTGGCAATCATTCCTCTCCCGCTCATTCTCGTGCTTCTCCCTCTTCAACATCTCTTCCCTCAACTCCTCCAAAGTCTTCCTCCCATTCTTCTTCTTGTTCTCATTCTTCACTTCCCCATCACTATCATCCCCACCGCCCTTCTCATCGGCGCAATTACGAATCTCAAGATACCAAGGCATCTTCACACCCTTCCCTGCTATCCCATATACTTCTCATCCTCGGGACCCACCACCACCCCCGAGGACTTCCCTTCTTCTTTCTTCATCCTTTTCTCCTTCTTCCACCCTTCCCTTTCCCCTAACAAATCCTTCCTCTTCTCGGTTTCTCGTACAGGATCGAAAATCTTAATCCCCTTAAACAAGTTAGTGTGTCTGTTGTCACCCGAATTCTTCAATTTCGGTTCTTTTTCTTCTTCCTCCTCCTTCTATTCCTCTACCTTGGCCTTAACGAGAGGAGCCAAACCCTTGCCGGTGTAGAGGCACTCGAGGCGGAGCTCAACGTCGTGCTTTTTGACCTCGTCGCGCTTGATCTGCTCATCTCTGGTGGCTTGCTCCTTGTCGCGGCGGACCTTTTCCCTGTTCTCATAGTTGTAGACGTTCCACCGCTTCTGTGGAGAATGTTGAGGCTGCCATGGCCTCCCATTTTCGGTGGCTTAACGATTTAGCTTGCTGAGGTTGGAGATTATTGATTGTGAAATTTGTAATATCGATGAACTATGAGCTTGATGATAGGCCTCTTTCGATTTTCCCAGTGAGAGATACGATATTGATAACAAATTTGCAATACTTTGTTGTGAATTTAGTTTGGAACACATTATGTTCCGCGGGTGTAATTGGGAATTCTGAAAATCCTAAGACGATACTGTAAGGGGCTAAATAGTGATAGCACAAAGTAACCTATGCCAAATCAATATGATCCTTCTTCTCTGTCTTCAATTTGTGTCGCCTCTCCATGTGGCTTCCTACAACCAGGGAGATGGAAGGTGAAAAAAATTCAATGCCGGAAGAACAAGAACAAAAAAAAAATTAAGAAATTAATTAAGCAAATTAACAAACAAATACAACACAGCAAGAACACAACAAAGAGAGGAGTCACTTACTAGAATTTCGGTGAGAACGGCGAGAAGCAAAGCAACACAGAAAGACCGCGAGAAGCACCGTAATACGCAAGAACTACGAGCATCACGGCGAGGAGGGTAAGAAGTTGCTTGGCCGACATGGACAGAAGGGGACGACAACTATAGAGTTGGGGATGATGGCTTGGGTCTCCAGCGTGGCAATCATTCGCCACGTCACTCCCGCCGGCAAGAAATATTAACAAAAAATTCGAGAGGGACCACGTTGATGCATTTTTTGCAATCTGGAGGATGTAATTAGTGCAATTGGAAAGTTAGGGACTAAATCGGTGCATTTTGTGAATCTCAATGACCACTTTGGAGTTTAACTCCCTAAATTTTCACATGACAAAAGGTAAGGAACCTATTTGTCCTTTTCTCTAAATCCATTTTAGCTCTTTAGCATAAATACAGGTAAGGGCTATTACTTTGTCACGGGACCAAAGGTCATCAATAGGGATGACAAAAATACCTGTAGAAGTGAGTACTCATGGATATTATCCACAACGAGGGTTTAACAAAGACCTACAAAGTCTCCACTGGGACAGGTCCGCCCCCACAAATAAACAGGAACGAGGATAGGGATAGAAATACCTACTCTATGGGGACCTGCCAAATTCCCGCGAAGCATGAAAAATTCACAAAATACCCACTTATATATAAGAGCTATGTTATATTACTTTGTCGGAAATTATTTCTATTTTCTTTTTTTTATTGTATATGTAAATTATGTTAAATTTGTGGTTGAATTGTGTTGTAATCTGATCAATTTGGTTAAATTATATTAGATTATATTATGGTTGTATTATTTTTTATTTTTTTAAAGATTAATATCTATGAATATCCGTGAGTACATGCCTCTCCTGCAGAGAGAACTAAACGGGGATCCGTGACAGAAAAAGAGTGATGACGGAAGCATTCTTCCAAATGGGAATGGGGGGCGGAGAATTGGTACGTGCCCCATAGATATCTATTCTAAATATAATAGTTAATCAGTTCACTCACCGAGGCATATTCACAGTGTTCCCTCCAATTGAGCATACCCTTAGGTGACAACACGTTGCAGCCAAAGTAAGATGGTTGGGTCCTTGAAATATGTTGTTCATTAGTTAAAGTAAATAATTCCCTCGATGACACTCGAAATGAGAAGCAAGGGTGGATGTGGACACGTGGCTAGGGTTCAGCGACAACTAATGTCACAATGAAAACATAAGGAAACTAAAATGTTATAGAAACAGGGCTCGGTGCGGAAAAGAAATTGGCCTCCTCTCAACAGGGCCTCTCGCCGAAATTGCAATGCAATGAACGAGGCTACCAGTGTTACTTCCAAGAACCGTGCTTACGTGACCGGCTTGCTTGGTGAGAGGTCTTGGAAAAAATTCAAAATGTCTGTAAAGGAAGAATCTTCTGCAACACCTGACCGGTGACTTGCGGTTAATAAAGCGATCGATTTGGTGCCTCCCACTTAGGCGGGCTCCGTCCGGTGTTCAAAAATCACAGATTTTCCCGCCCACCACTGTCATCATGACAAAAATAGTTGTGTATAAATATGAGAACCCCAAAGCTTATACAAAATATATATGTGTATTGTTATTTGGATCTGCTATAGGTTGAGCTCGATATTCTTTTCTGCTCAAACAAATGGCTGCGAGGAAGGATTTCATCAGAGATATCAATCCAACCAAGCTTGCCTGGTCCTTGGTTGTGGGGGTTGCTCGATTGTATGAGTTTCCAAGTCAGTGGAACAAGAATGAGGTGTTTAGCTTGGAGTTGGTTTTACAAGATGAGAAGGTATTTCCATCATTCATACTTATACCTTGCAGCTTCTTCTTAGGTGTGCACTAATAAGTTATGTTCATGTTGTATTTATCCAACTTACAGGGTGATAGAATTCATGCAACCGTTTGCAAGCCTGGGTTGGAGTTGTTCAAAAATAGGATAAAGGAGCATTGTGTTTATAGTATGCAAAATTTTATTATTAAGCTTAAGAATGGAAAGGTTAGGACAACTCCTCACAAGTACAAGCTTAACTTTTATACAAAGACTGTGGTGGCAGTCTTACCTATTGAGACTTTTGCTTTTAACCCATTCAAGTTTCGTCCGTTTCATGAACTTGATGAAAATGGTTCAACCGACGGAAATCTATTATTTGGTAAGTTTAATTGAAATAGCTTCTTTTTGTCATCCTTTGATCAAATTGGGAAGTTATACCTTTAGATATAAAGCTATGTATTGTGACATGCAGATTACATAGGAAAGGTTGTTGGAAAGGAAGAGGTCAGGGGGCTGATTACACGCACTGGTGATGAAACGAAGCTTATTACACTTCAGTTGGAAGATCTAGAGTAATGTTTATTGCTTTGGATATGTGTCAGCTATGAATTTAGTATTAGTTTTGAATAATTTAAATTGAGGCTTACTTTGGGTATTAACTGTGGTCATGCACTAAAGAAAAAGGAAAAATGCAATCATTATTTAAAGGGGAAGTAAATTGTTTTTTACGCATAAATGTGTCTAAATTGTTGGATATGTTAAATAGATCATGACTCAGCAGAGGTTGGTAAATTAGTTTAACATATTGTGCATATTATATTATACGGACAAACTATGTAACTTTGATGCACTACTTTATGTGATTAGTAACTAATAGTGGACAAATTAGTTAAGGTGTGGTGTTCTGTTTTTTCGTTCCAGGAAGCACAAAATTAAATGTACATTGTTTGAAAAATTGGTCGATGAAGTTCTTCCACATCTCGAGCGAGATGATGGGGAGCCTTTCATAATGGTGGTTCAGCTCTTTAAGTCCAACATGTACTGGAATTCTGTCAATATTCAAAGCACCTACTATGTGTCCACATGTTACTTCAATCCAAACCTTCCTGAGGTTATTGACTTCAAGAAAAGGTTTGTCATTGGTGACAAATACTTGGTTTATTCTGCATTTAGATTCCAGATTTTGAATATGATATTAGCATATGTTAACTTTTTTGCCATATGCATAGATTGGCACGGATTTTGTTCCCTGTTCACAACGAATTAGTCAGCTGGAAGCTCAACCTCAATACTCAGTCACAGATGAGATCAATGCTAGCATTGTACCAGTGCGCACTATAGAAGAGGTTCTTAATATGACTGAGGTGAGATTGCAATCTGATAACTTAGGCTGTACGTATTTTGTTACTGACTTAGACCATTTTTGTTAGGAAACGTCATGTTGGATTGTTGGGACCATTATTTCTCTAGAGGTTGGTAAAGATGATTGGTCCTATATGTCGTGTAAGACATGTCTTAAGAAGGTTGTGCAGAGCAAAGATAGGTATTGGTATGATAATTGTAGGCGTGTAGACTTCAAGGTTATGCTAAGGTTGGTTGTTAGATCAGAAAATTTTCCTAATTTTTTTAATGCGTGTTTTATATATTCAATTGGCAAATATAGTGTAGTTGCATGTAGTTATCTTTACGGGTTACGATTAATGTGTTGCTAAGATGTTAATGTAGGTATAGGCTCCAAGTAATTGTGACTGATGGAAGTGGTTGTCTAAACCTCCTTGTGTGGAACAAAAAAGCAGAGCAAATGATAGAAAAGGCTGCTGAGAAAGTTAACGAATTATCTGTAAGTCAAATTGATTCGAGTTAAAAAAAAATTCTCATAGAGAATATGTTTATGCGGCTGAGTAAAACATTCTATCCTCCATGTAAAGAAGTGTGAGAAAGGAGAGTCATACCCTAAATACCTGGAGAATATGATTGACAAAAGGCTCTTATTCAAGCTTAACATCACTTACAAGAATATCAATGCTATGGAAGGGGTGTACATCGTCACAAAACTTTTAGACGACGAGTCCCTCATGTTCAGTTATGGTGTGCCTAACTCTTCTTCTGATGCTTCTGTAAGTGCACAATTTTATGCTAAGACCTAAAACTCTGCTCTGCTATTCAATGTATTATTGTACCTAACATGATTCTTAACTTTATCTTACTTCGTGTAGTGTTTGTAGATGCTAGCTAATATCCCTATAGTTGAAACAGACGAAGATAGCAATGGACATGCTGCAGTTTCCCTGTCCAAGGTAAAGAGTTTATGCGTGTCACATCATTCTGTTAGCTTTGGTAAATAGAGATAACTATCTGCAATGAAGAGGCTGCTAAGTATGTAGTTTTTGATTGTGGAGTTTGTATGAAACTTTGGATTCTGCTGTTGAGAGCAATTGCGATAGCTCCTATCAAACTCCAGCCAAGAAAACCTCTACTGATGCAGTTGATGACTCCCCAGCAGAAGCAGCCCTGTCTCCAGATGTTCAGGCATCAGCTAACAAAACATTTAAGAGGAATTGTGGAAGAAAAAAGATTGATTGAAAAGTTTGTATGGAAGTTACAGTGTTGGTTTGGTTAAGTTTGTCGTGAGACAAATCTTTTGTTAGCATTATAGCTTAATGTTCTCTTAGCCTTTCAATCTGTTTGTAGTTTATATATTGTGTGTCGTTGCAATGTTCCTCCTTTTGTAATGTTTAATGTCTCCTCAATTTAGTTGCTTTGTTTATTAAGTTCTTATGTGCATTATCTATAGCTGGCTACAGCTGGTAATGTTGTCCAAGATTTTAAGCCTTACAAATTATGTTATTTATTAGCCCATTATAATCACTTATGTCATTCCTTATTCAAATTGTATTTCCTCACAAAATCAATAGGATATTATTGAGAAAAGAAAGCCAAATTGCAAGAGTCTTTACTCATTGTTTAGGTATTCAAGCAACATTATTTATACTCATTAAAATCTTTAATGGGACCATAGCTCATTGTTTGACCAACTGTTGTGCCAAAAACCGAAAAAAAAAATATCTATTCTGAATTATACAAGTATAAAAGTGTATTTTTGTCTTAGTAGTCCTTTAAGTCATAAGTGGTTAGCCATGACAGCAGTCTCAGTTGATTATTTGGCTTAAAGATTAACCGTGACCAACATTTTGATTTTATAATTCAATTTTTTTTGGAAATATCATTTTAAATTTTTAATCTCGTGAACAAAAATTTGGCTTCATGTTGTACGAATAAAATTAAAATATAATATTCAATTCCTTAACTGGATACATAATTAGAATAGCACAATTGTGATATTTGAAGTTAGACTCATTTTAATTCTGCTGGATAGTCATAAATAGATTTTTTGTGCATATGGAGCATGACTAGATATCAAGTTTATTCTCAACTACTGTTACTTACCAAAATTAGACCAGTATAACTTGCAGACTAAGTTGTTAGGTTAGTTGCACATGTTGTGGTTCTTATAGCTTACTAAAAACAGAATATAATTGTATTTCATTCCTTATTATGATTACTTTCTCATGTCATGGTTTACTTCCCTCTAGACCTTGCCTTTATGCCTGCATTGTGTTCTTGGACCTATGTCCTTGGAATTTTCATGATACTATTCTTTTACTTTTACAATCAATAAAATAATTTATTCAAGGATTAAGGTGTAACGATATACATTAATTGGTGATAAGGAATCAAGGCCTAGAGCGCTTTGTGCAAACATTGCCCTCAAATGTGCGCTTCTAAGGAGGTAGTCATTACATTAAGCATGACAGCCACAATAGATTGAATTATATATCTATTTGGAAGTATGGATGACAAACCCTGCGTTCCTTCATTATTTGCACCTTGCTGCATGCGGTAATGTTATCCAACCTTTTAAGCCCTATAAGTTATCTTATTTATTAACCCATTCGCCATAAAACTCTTTTCCCTTATCGCACATTCACATCATTTTTCAATCCTCCATTGAAAAGTATACTAATTAAACCATTGTAAATCTGTCACTGCAACAAATATTTACCCAATTGATTCTATGTATGCAAACTCAATTTTAGATATTAAAACTCTATTATAAGGATAACTATCAATAGTCATAATCACTTATTTCATTCCTTACTCAGTAAATATTTACTTACATACAATGAATGAGATATTGTTCACAAAAGAAAGCCAAATTGTTCTGTCTTCACTAATTGTTTGCATATTCTAGCAATATCATTTACATTCAATAAAATCTTTAATGGGAGCATAGCAGCATAGCTCATACTTTGAGCAACTGTTGTGCCAATGAAGGAAAAAAAATTATATTCCAAATTACACAAGTATAAAACTGCATTTTTCTTTTAGGAATACCAAGTTACAAAACACGGCATCCTCATTAAAATAATTAGTGGAATGTATCATAATTTAGGTTTGCATGTGTAACCGATATTCCCAAGATTTTACAATACATTTCATCAATGAGGTTTAAATTTTAATTTTAATTTAATACCTTGCAAAGTTAGCCAACTTGCATTTTGCAACATGCTAGCTCAATCAATCACTAAAGCAACTCAATCGAAATGCACTTGGAATGGGAAGAAGAAGTAACACCACTGCCGTATTGGATCCCATTCTGTTTGCTTTCTTTATGGCGATGTAATGGCAGAGATAATGATGTGAATATCCTGTAATCAGATTTGAAAAAATCCAGATCATTATCTATTGTCATTTCTAGCAAGTCTCTTCATCAATTAAATTTGGCAGCCTGCTATCGCATTACAAATGGCGGGCTTGCTTCGTTTTATTAAAGGAACTAAATGGCAAGGGCAAATTACTTTAAAATCTAGACTTAACTCATTCCAAAATGGGAGATTTATTAGATAAACAAATCAAGCAGGGGGTTAGAAACTCTGACTTCCCTGCCAAAAGTATCCATCGAAGCCGTTCCCCTTTCAACTGTGAGATCTTCTGAATTTGTCAACCTTGAACATTACCCATAAAAGACTAAGCAATATAGTTCTCCTCCAATTACTATTTAGTACAGATGCCTAAATAAAAATAAAAAATAGTAATTTTTTCATTAATGATATACTTTTATGAACTCCTTTATAAATGAAGAGGAATACTCAGAGCATATAAACACAAGTCATACACTGAAAAAATATATTTTCCTAACTTGCATATATTTCCCCTCCCTGATCTCTTACTTCTGCAATCCTCGCATCTCAGACACAATGAGTGATGTTCCTCCCGTCTCTATTCCCCTGGCCGAGCTCCCGAACGAGGTTATGCTTGACATTTTCCACCGTGCTGATGCTTCAACCATTTTGAATGCTCGTAGCACCTGTCGCTCCTGTAGAGTCAAACTAAGTAGCTATGACTTCGTGACAACACTTGCTCAAAGGTGGAAACATCATGGCTGCTCACTCCTAATGCATTTTTGCTATCCATCCTCTCTGATGAACTCTGTAGATTGGGTAATGAGGATGGATGCTTCGAGTGGTTACACTATGCCGTTTCACTTTCCTTTTTTGCTGGCATATGAAGGTTGGTTCCACATTATTGGCGTTGAAAATGGGATCCTCTGCATAAGATACAGTTCCATGGGCAAGAAGTCTTACTTGCTATCTTGGAATCCTGTTAGCCGAAAATAAAAAATTATCCAGGATCCTGTTTATATTTTCCAGCCAGACTTGGTATATTTATATGCTTTGGTGTACTTTCCATCCACTTTGGATTATGCCATCCTTTATATTTTCAGACAAACTTCAGAAAGTCCTTCAAGCTCACTTTCGATATATACAAGCTTTAGAAGAAACTGGAATGTGATCATAACATGTCCACCATATGTTGTAACCTTAGATGCTACGTATGTTACACTTGATGAATCAATTTATTGGTTAACATGCTCAGTTGACGATGATGAAAGAAGATCCTCATATATTGTATGTTTCTCCTTATTATCTAACACTTTTCAGCAAATTTTTATTTCTCAGCAGGCTTTGGCTCATTGCTACATTCTCATGCTCCTGAACCAAAAGGTTTGCCTTGCCTCATCTACTCATGACGAGGAAGTATTTAGCACTTCTATTTGGCATGTTACTGTTACTGAGGAGGAGCCAGCATGGACAAGGTTGTTCATGTACAATGGCGTTGCCCCTCTCTTTACTCCTGCCATCTTTGTTAATGAAAATATAATAGAAATAAAGGAGAGACATTTTGAAGAAGATGGCATCGATGATTCACACGTTTCACACTTTCACATATGTCGATACACTCCCATGGACAAGACTAGGAGAACTTTTCATTGGGTAGAATATGAAGATAAAGTAAGGATTAGGTCACTGCATGTGTATCATGAGACATTATACCCGATTTAAAGTCGAGATCTGAGAGTGCATTCAGTTTGATGAAGGTTATAAGGAGCCACATGGTATGATTAGTCTGGATTACCTCTGGTATTTGTAATCAACTTAGTTTTAAGGTTAAGTATGGTGCATATTTTGTATCCTATCTTTGGAGCGTGCTTTTAGTGATTAATTCCAGTTTCTATGTCGTTATCTTTAGTGGAAAAAATATATGTTAAACCTGATTATGCTGTATTTAGGTAATGCATCTTTGGTAGGCCACATCTACTAGAATATAATGTACTTTTATGCTTTGGTTGTTATAACTTATTTAATGGACATCGTGTTTGCAACATCAACCTGTGTATCATGATTTTCTTTTCTTTTTCTCTATGAATGATTATTGGTTGAGGTAAATTTCGTTATACTCCATCATAATCAAGGAAGCAATACAACAATTTTTAAAATCCTCATATAAACTAAATCCATGCTTTTAGCCCGTGATCATATAGTGCTCCATATGCATAAGGTATAGATGAAGTTCAGGAGAAATTAACTCTGCATAAGTTGTTAGCTTAGTTGCACATACTGTGGTTCTTATAGCTTACTGGCAAATAGGATATAATTTTATTGCATCCATTTTTTTGATTAGTTTCTCATGCCATGGATTATTGTCCTGTACATGTTGCCTTTATGCCTGCATAATATACTTGATTCTTCGGCTTATAGAGATTAGCCATGACCAAATGTTTCGAATTTATAATTCAATTTTGCTGCAAAAATGTATTTTTCAACTTTTAATCCTATGAATAAAAATTTAGCGTGAAGTTGTAGGAATAAAAATTAAAATATAATATTCAGTTCATTAAATGGATACATAATTAGAATAGCACAATTGTCACATTTGAATTTAGGCTCAATTTAAAACCAAAGCCCTTCTTTAGGTCGAACAATGTCGTAAGAGCTTTTTTCAAACGAAATCGGAACTGGTATCATTTTCACAACGTCTTCGAGGCATGTACCATTCATCTCTGATGTGCTTAACGTATCCGCAAACAACACACCCAACTTTGAACCAAGCAATCTGCAAATCTGCCCTCCATTCGAAGCCAACCAAGGTAACATTAAAGACCAACTTTGTACAAAAATTTTCTTCTTCATGTTTTGTATCATAAACAAATTCATTAACACAAACTTCTTGAAGCATTCCTAAAGATGAAATCAAATGCATGTAAAACATTCAGATAAAAGCCAAAATTGTTTGTGCAGACCATTCTTTCCATATTGAGGAAGTCAATAGAGATGATGCACATGATTATGAGACCAACTCCAGTGCCGGTTTCAGTTTCAGCCAAAATCAAAATCCAAGAGAAGTTCTTCCAGGTAACAAAGTTGCACAGCGTTTTGATATATCATTATCTGGCACAGCAACATATAGGTTGATGGGCACATGATTCATGGAATGTTCTCAATTTAGCAGATTTACAACTGACAACAGAGCATACAAAGCCAACGATAACACGGAGTCAACCATCGAATAGGATTGCCACCAATGATGTCAATCCAGGTTTGTCCTTTACTTATCAATTTTGTTAGCGGCATCCTTTTAATTCTTACGGGCTCTACCCTGAGATCTTTAACAATCTATTTTTTAATGTGAGATGCTTATGAATATATCTTTTCATCGATATATATTTGAATGGATGTACTGTATATACTCCTTATGGTTATACTATAAGTAACAATAATTGATCCTAACCATAGTTACTACCCTGGTAAATTCGCAAATTAATGATTCAGATATTCGCAATGCGGTTCATGAACAGTTATGTGCGCTAGGGACGTACCCAGGCTTAGGAGGAGGGTGGAACTTGCCAATATAATGCAATATATAAAAAGTAATAATTCTATATAAATCAATATATTTGTCCCAATGTGATTATATTTTTTACCCACAAAAATTTACAAAATTTTATTTTAAAATTCATGTTAAAAATAACTTTTTATTAAATTTAACAAGTAATATTTATTTTATTAACTT
>NC_029788.2:21241720-21244260 GCF_000816755.2 Arachis ipaensis
AGTTATATATAATAAATAATATTTTAAGAATGAAAATATTCACTAACTCTTTTTAATTTTTATATCTCTATTATATTTTTAATATAACTAATAATGTTCAATAAAATTTATTTTAAGATATATATTTTTACCCGACTCTTAAAATTTTTTTCGCCCGTCACTGATCTGCGTTGTATACTGTATCTCAATAACCATTATATCATTTGAAGATTTATTAACTAATGTCTTAACTCATTTTAAATTAAACTCTTTGGTACAAAATAAGCTTTATAATACGTTGCTTTCAATTTGTTTGGTTTCATTAAATATGCTTATTATTTGAATTTATAATATTCCTTTCAATTCACTTTATCATTATATAAGAATGTCGGAATGCATTTATAGCCAATAGATTATTAATATTCTTTTATTCAAATATAATTAAACGCATTTTTTTGTAACTGAATCTATATTTTCAAAATTTTATGCAAATATGAAATAGAACTTCTCAAAAAAATATACTTTTAAAAATAATAAAAAAATATAATTCAACCACGACAAAAGCATTCAATGTTTTGATAAAATTACGTTTTGAATTTATTAACGATAACAAGTAAAAATATTTTTTTATGTATTTTTAAATTAACTTTGATATATTAATAACATAAATAATTTTACATAATAATTCAATTGGATTTATATATCTAAAATAATTTTTTAAACGTAAATCTAAAGATACATTATTCAGTTACAATTCTTTTTACTTACAATTCATAAAAAAAAATTCTTTTAAATAATTATTAATATGTTATTTAAAATGGAAACAAAACAAAAGGAGATAAAAAATATGGCGTCGTAAGCGCGGTTGAATAGAGTTTCATTCTTATTTCAATTTTTATCTCTCACTTTACACCAAAACAATACTGAGACTTATTTTAATCTCTGTCTCTCAATTTCTGTCCTTCAGTCTCAGTCTCTCAGCCTTTTTCTCTCTTTTAAATGCTACCTTAGGACTGATTTGGGTAATTAATTTTTTTTTGTTAGACAAACAAAAAAGAACCAATTTCAAAAGGTTAATGGTTCCTTTGCGTAAATACCTGCTTCATTATTTCATAGGTTAAATGTGTTCAAATAATTTATGTATGTAGATAATAATTAATAAACCTAAGTTAACTTAATAATTTTAAGTATTTGTAAGTCAAAAAAGTTAATTAATGAATTGATTTGGCTCATATTTATTACTTATAAAAACTATTTTATTCAGTAAAATTATAAAAATTAAAATAATTTACACATGTAAAACAGAGTACATTAACCTAATTTGTGATTAAGTTGTCGAGGGCAATGATTTGGAGTGAGATTGAAAAGCTAGTAGTGATGGTAGCAATGGAACTCAGTGGTGATTAAAATATGAGAGTAATTACCCAAATTGCTAGAGAATTGTGGAAATTTAATGTTACTATATATGTTAGGGATTTGAGTTGTAATGATCATAAAGGTTAGCATAGTGATTAGTTAGTTTTGGCTGCAAAGTTAGTTAGGCTTCCGCTGTTTGTCTAACTGACTTAGTTTTTGACTCAGCCTTATATTCCTCTGCTATATATATATACCTAGTAGCATCAGTGTATAGTAATCATTAATCAATATATTTAAGTATATGCAATTTACTCATTCAGTTCTATTCTCTCTTCTTGTTCCTTTAATTCCTTTGTTCATTCACTCTAGTGGTCTAGCCGTTAAGCTTTTACTGTACCTCTAACATACCCATTATAAAATAGTTACTTTAGAGTAAATTATATACATAACTACCCCAAAAAAAAATATTTTAAAAAGATATTCACATGCATAACAACATAGTGATAAAATGATTACTTACAACTAGAAAAATAATAGAAGCAAAATAAATACATTCGTGAAAATCAATAAAAGATAAATAAAAGGAAACAATTTGTGACAAATTATATTTCTGTTTAACAAATACGCTTTCATATCTTGAAGTGTAATAAGAAACTAAAAATCAACGTAATTCTTCTACACGTGTTGACTTATTTTATTAAAGAGAAAATTACATTCCCCTCCTCTGTGACATGCTAAAATGATTTTCCTCCCCTCTATCTATAAAATGTACATTTCACTCCTTTATAACTTTTAAAAAACTTCTTCTTTAATCCATTTTAAATTTTTTGTGTTAACTAATGTTAACTTTATCTATTTTTTAAAAAAAATAAATTTTTTTTACAAAAATATCTTTTAACAAAAATTTTATTTTTTCATTAAATTTTGCTTACCAAAATACTTTTTAATAAATTATTTTTATATTGATTAAATTATATTTTTATCAAAATATTTTTTAAAAAATTTAATAATTAAATTATTTTTTTAAGATACCCTTCAATAATTTTTTAATTATTAAATTATAATTTTACCAAAATTTTTGTTAATAATTTTTTTATATTTTACTATTAATTTTTTGATATCTATATATATTATTTTAACATTAAATAAAAAATTTTAGTAAGATTATTTTTCAATATCAATATATATTAATTGTTATATATATT
>NC_029788.2:21247026-21248283 GCF_000816755.2 Arachis ipaensis
AAAGTCTTTTAGAAAAAAAATAATTTAATTATTAAATTTTTTAAAAATATTTTGATAAAAATATAATTTAATCAATAAAAAAATAATTTATTAAAAGATATTTTGGTAAGCAAAATTTAATGACAAAAAAATAAAATTTTTGTTAAAGAATATTTTTGTAAAAAATAATTTATTTTTTCTTGAAAAATAGATAAAGTTAACATTAGTTAACACAAAAAAATTTAAAATGGATTAAAGATGAGCTTTTTTAAAAGTTATAAGGGAGGAGAATGTACATTTTATAAATAGAAGAGAGGAGAATGTCATTTTAATATCTCGCAGAGGAGATGAGTGAAATTTTTTCTTTATTAAAAGGTTTAGATCTTTTGAAGATTTTCAAATTTTATGTTGATTGTTATTTTTTGTTTAGAAAATAGAAAAACAAAGGAATAAACAGAAATTGAAAATAAAATAAAATAAAACAAATGAAACAATAAAAAAAAAAAAACAGTATAACTAAAAGAAAGGGAGAAGGAAAGTGGTACGTGCCTTTAAATTTCTTTGTCCTCGTACTAATGTGGGTCAAGGTAATAATGATACGACGATGGAAGATGGAAAAAATCTGCTGTCTCCCATCTCATTTTAATAAAATGCTCCTCGTTTCGGTTCCAATTTTATTATGAATTCCCGATTAATTGTCTTTGTAGAAAAAAATGCATACCTGCAGAGATATCTAATTATCTATGTATTTTTATGGTATAATATTATTTAATATATAATGTAACACAATTCAAACACAATTTTAATATAATTTAACATACATATTAAAATAAAATAAAAATAATTTCTAACATATAAAATAATATAATTTACCTCAATAAATGAAGACATTTTAATAAATTTATCTTTGCAGAAATTTAGCAGATTTTTATATAGTATTTTTACTTTTGTCTCTGTTGTATTTATCCGCGAAGACAGATTTTATCCCGGTGAAGATTTGCGGGTCTTCATTTATCCTTCTATCACAGATAATTCTGCAAATACCTGTTTTTGAGATTTTTTTTTCGTCATCTCTAATGATGTGGCACCTAGCTTTGTCAATGAATAATTATATTTATTTATATTAGTTTCAGTCCTAAAGTATTTTTTGTGACTTTCAGTCCTAAAATATGAGTACTAAAATGATTTAATTTTATTTTCAATTTAAATGCACGACCTACTTTTTATTTCATTTTAATTAAAGAAATATATAATTTATTTTTCATTTTTATTTTTTAT
>NC_029788.2:21248329-21258114 GCF_000816755.2 Arachis ipaensis
TGAACCTTGTAATTTTGATATTTTTAAAGATTATCTTGTTATTAAAATTTTTTTTGTCTTGTTCAACTAAAATTTTAGATAAAGAGAATGTAAATTCTAATCCAAAGTCAAGAATTGAAGATAAAAAGAATATATTTAAAAAATTAATTTCGATGTACTTATTTCAACATTTTGTTAATCTTTCAGTTCAAGACAGGCATTCTGAGGCTGAAAAAGAGAAGGATGAAGAGCAAAGTGTGAATAACGTTCACAACCTAAGTAGAAACAAGGAGAATGCTGATAATAATAAAGCTGTCTTGGGGGAGATAAGGAAGGTGTTGAGTTTGAGAAAACAAAAACAATACTTTGATAATGACCAATACTATAATTTGGGTTAAAAGTCCAAAAACTGTTTGTGATGTGTGTGTTTTGTGCAGAAAATTAAGAGCATGTCCAATTACAAAAACTAGCACTCATTCTATTCTTTAGTTCATGTCCAATGTCCCTAACACTCCAACCAAACACTATCCTTTCTTCTTATTGTTACTCACGTGAATGACCTTAAATCAAGGTTGAAAAATTTCAAAAGTAAGTAAAGAAAGAGAAGCTCAGTTTAAGATTTCATCAAAATATAAAAAGTAATCACCAAATCCAAACAACAAAGAAGAAAAAGGAAGAAAAGTCAGATGCTAGTGGCAAAAGCAAAAATCAAATCAAAGGTTGAATAAAAAGAAAAACCAGAATAACATTTCCATCTTTGTGCTATCATTCTAGCATGTTGAAGCTGCCCTCTTTCTGCATGCACCATTCGGGTAAGATGAAAAAAATGGAGGTTGTGTATCTCTACTGTAAATCAAAGGTCATAATTAAAATTTGGGACCAAAGAATAGATCAATGGTTTAGATTGTTGAAACCAAAAAAAAAAAAGGAAGAAAAAGAAGCAGTTAGGTAAGTATTCAAGCTAACTCTAATCACAGCTACTGTCCCATCTCTTCTCTGCATTTCTATTCTAAATTTTGGGGAAGAAGAACAAAGCCAAACGTGTTCAACCAATCTCAAGTTTTGGAAGCTTTACTCTTATTTAAAAAGGATAAACAACCAGAAATTGAAGTAAAGAGGGTGAGCACATTGTTTGGGTCTTCATAGCTTTCGAGCTCAACCTTCTTCTCCTTCATGATTTTATATTTAATTTTCCGTTCTTCAATTTTTATCTTTCTTTGTTTCTTATCAATGAAAAAAGGCATTAAGTGAGAAATCAATAAAAGCCATTGAGAGAAAAGGCAAAGGGAGTACTCATGGAGAAAAATCAGAAAATTATTTCATTCTCTTTTGTATGTATTTCTATTTTGCATTCATGATCTTGGGAGGATTCCCTTATTAAGTTGAGTGAGCACTTAGTGGTTGAAAGTCTAGGGAGTGAACCTAGCCAAATCAAGCATGGGTAGAAATTTGGTTTGGCCCAGGTAGGATTGGGTAGAATCCTAGAAAATTGGTGATTGTAATCTTTGTGAAAGATAGTGAAAATTCTACTACAACTGTAGGCCACATTGCATAAGGTGGTTGAACCAGTATATATGACAATGTCATTTTCTCTTCTTTGCTTTGTTTCTGTATTCATTCAATATGAGACAAAATGAAATTGTCTTCTGCATAATCAATTTAGCAGACGTCACAGCAACTAAGAATGCTTAAAAATAACTTACCTGCTCTCTTCCTGATCAATCGGTTAGAGACAAAATAAAATTGTCTCCTACATAATCAACATTACAAACTCAACAACAACACTGAGTTAAATCTAGTTTGAAGTTAAAGTGATCAAGTTTAAAAGATGCCATAGATTTAACCCTCCCCTTCTCTAAGCTAGTGAGAACCTTCAATTGGCATCAAGCACACGGTCTCAAAGAATCAAGCTTCATAGCTTGAAGCAAAGATTCAATTGCCAACAACATGGATGCAAACATTGTGGCTTACACATTCATTGAAAGTCAGTCCAAGAACAGACCTTCGTTCGTCAATAACAAGAACTACATCTACTGGAAGGAGAGAATGCAGATATTTGTCCAGCTTATTGATTATAACATTTGAAAGATCATTATGAATGGTTCACAAGTTCCAACAAAAACAAGTGCTGAATTAGTGGTGACTCCTAAAGAAGCAGCCGAATGGAATGACGAAGATAAGAAGAAAGTGAAGCTGAACACAAAGGCAATCAACATGATGCATTACTCAATTAGCTTTGAAGAATCCCGGAAGGTATCAAAGTGAAAAATAGCAAAAGGGACTTGGGATAAAGTCCAAGTCACTCATGAGGGCATCGAACAAGTAAAGGAAAAAAGGATCGATATGCTAAGAAAGGACTATGAGATGTTCACGATGAATGAAGGAGAAACCATCGATGAAATGTTTGAAAGATTTTCGATCACCATCAATAGCTTGGATGCTATGGGAATGGCTCACACCGAACATGTGCTAGTGAGAAAAATAATGAGAAGTCTCACCAAAGAATGAGAAACAAAAGCAACTGTCATCTCTAAAAGTAGCAATTTGAACAAAATATCATATGATGAGTTGAGAGGAAAACTACTTGCCTATGAAATCACCCACATAAACCGTGACACAAAAAAGAAAAGAATGACCTTGAAATCCAATATTGATTCATTGGAAGAAGATTCCAATGATAATTTTTTGGATGACAAAATTATGTTTTTTGCTAGGAGGTTGAGAAGACTCATGAGAACAAAGGAAAGAACAAAGACTCAAGCTAAAAAGAACACAAGAAGGATTTCAGCAAGGTCATATGCCATCATTATAAGAAAGATGGTCATTTCAAGTATGATTGTCCCAAGCTAAAAAAAGAGGACAAGATGAGGAAATACAAGAAGAAGGTGTTGATGGCATCATGGGAGGACCTGGAAAATGACTCCGAGAATGATGAAGAATCCGAACATGAAGCACAAGCTTGTTTCATGGCTGACCAAGATCAAGTGAAAGAGTTAAATTATTTTGACCTATCTAATGATGAATTACATCAAATGGTTGATGATTTAACTATACATGTTAGAAACATCTTAGATAAATGTTATAAATGTGAGTCGAAAAGTGATTCCTTAAAAGCTGAAAATGCTTTTCTTAAAGAAAAACTAAAGAAAACCAAAAGTGCTGTTGATTTAATCAAATAAAATAAGCGCCTTAAATCTGAAACTGAAAAATTTAAAGGGAAGCACTCAGTTTTGATTTAATGGACCGAATTGATGAAAATGAAAGATTGCATAAAGTGATTAAAGGCTTGAATCAAGATATAGCGAAATTTGATCAAAGTTCTGAAAACTTGGACAAATTGCTAGCTAGTCAAAAATCCTTATTTGAAAATTCTGGGTTGGAATATTTTGACAAAAATGAAGTTATTTTTGAAAACTTTCTTGCTGAAAATAAAGCTTCAACTTCTAAAACCAAAGAATTTCAAACCTCTTATCACTTGCAAAAATTAGCAAAGAGGAATCATTGCCAAACTTGTAAAAAATATAGTCATTCATCTCTTGAATGCTTTATTGTAGAAAGAAAAGTTGAAAATAAAGTATACAAAGTGATAAAGAATTTCAATGCCCTTAGACAACCAAGGAGGATTAACATCCAAGGATTCAAATTAATTTGAATACCTAAAATCACTTGAAACTTTGTGTAGGTTTGTCTTACATCCAAAAGGAAGAAAGACATGTGGTATCTTGATAATGGATGTTCAAGGAACATGACCGAAAAGTCCACATTCTTCATCAAACTCAATGAGTACAACGGAGGATTTGTGACATTCGGTGATGATGAAAAAGACAATATCATTGCTATAGGTAAAGTGGGTAAGGACTTTTTGTAACAGCCCAGACCACCCGCTAGTACGATATTGTCCGCTTTGGCACACAAGACCTCACGATTTTCCCTTTGACGATAGAGATGATAGCCGAAACCCCTCACACTCACTCATCAAAACGCGTCATGCTAGGGAGAGGTATCCACACTCTTATAAGACATGCTTCGTTCCCCTCCCTAACCGATGTGGGACCTTACAATCCACCCTCCTAAGGGAGCCCAGCACCCTCGCTGGCACATCGATCTGGGCTCCGACTCTGATACCATCTGTAACAGCCCAGACCATCCACTAGCACGATATTGTCCACTTTGGCACATAAGGTCTCACGGTTTTACCTTTGACGATAGGGATGATAGCTGAAGCCCCCCACACTCACTCGTCAAAACGTGTCATGCTAGGGAGAGGTATCCACACCCTTATAAAGCATGCTTCGTTCCCCTCTCCAACCGATGTGGGACCTTACACTTTTCTATTAGCATTAATAATGTGTTTTTGGTTGATGGATTGAGACATAATCTTTTGAGCATTAGCTAACTATGTAACTTAGAATATTGGATACTTTTCAAAAGATTAGAATGTCTTGTTGTTAATGAATATTCTGCTGAAGTATTGTTTGTAGCTAAAAGATGCGAAAATATATATGGCCTTATACTAGATGATCTTAAAAGTAAAAATATAGAATGTTTTAATTCTATGGATTCTGAAAAATAGCTATGGCATAAAAGGCTAGGTCATGCTAGCATGTCTCAAATAGCGAAGTTAGTAAAGAAAGAATTAGTGAAAGGTCTTCCTAAAATAAATTTGACAAAGACATCACTTGTGATGTGATAAACTACAATTTTATGGTTTATCTTGTATTAAATTTGGTAGATTTTATCAACTTTTTCCACATTTATTCATTGAAATAGCATAGTTTTATGAATTCTTCCTATTTTGTACTTAAGAGTGAAAACATGCTTTTTAAGCTCTTAATTTGATAAATTTAATTTACTTTAATTCCATTCGATACCTTGATATGTTTGTTAAGTGATTTTAGTCTTAGAAGGCAAAGATTGGATTGAAGAAATGAAGAAAAAGCATGTAAAAAAGTGGAGAATTCATGAAGAAATGAAGTTTCAGAAATCTGCCGGTTGCGCGTATGCGTGACCTTGCGCGTACATGTGACACGAAGCACGTGACTCACTGAAAGAAAACGTGGTTGGCAATTTCTAGACTCCTTCAAGCCCAAATCCAACTCATTTCTGAAGTATTTGAGGCTAAATTCAAGAACGGACAAGGGGAGAGCAATTAGGTTTAGTTAGTAACATGTTTTAGGTTATTTTCTACAAAGAGAAGCTCTCTCTTCTCTCTAGAATTAGGGTAGATTTAAGTTAATTTCATATTAGATTTAGGTTTTGATCTTGTCTTTAGTTTTTCTTGCAATTTGTTGTTACTATATTCTTGTTTTCTTAGTTTCACTTGCTATTTCCTTTATTTGGTTGCTTTTATGTTTGTGAATTCTTGTTGATTTTGATTTCTATTAATGCAATTTGATATTTTTTGTTTATTGTTATTTGATTGAGTAGTTATTATTGTTATCTTGCATTTGGTAGCTTTAGATTTTACTGTTATTTTACTTTTATGATGCTTTATTTTATGCCTTCCAAGTGTTTGATAAAATGCTTGGTTTAGTTTTAGAATAGATTTTAGCATTTTTGGTTTGAGATTGAGGACTTAGGTGCCTTGATGTCATTGATGTCCAGTGTGATTGGTGGTTTAGGGTTGTTAGTTGGTTTTAGGTTCAATTATGTCCACTTGACTTCATCATCCGATGTTAGAGGAAAACTAAGTGGAATTAACCCTTTGTAATTACCATGTTGTGGTCAATGATCTAGATAGGAAGCTTTAACTCTTAATCCTTGCTACGAGTGCCTTTTAGTATTTGATTTCTTTATTTGATTTTTACTTTCTTGCACATTTACATTTCTTGTTCATCTTACTAAAAGCTCCACCAAAAATTCTCATAACCAATAGCATGCATACTTTCCTGCAATTACTTTGAGAGACGATCCAAGGTTTAAATACTCTCGGTTATTATTGGTTTGCATTGTGACAAACAAAATTAAACTTTGATTGAGAGTTGATTGTTGATTTGGATCTATACTTCGATGAGATTATTTTGTGAAAATTCCGAACCGACGATTTCCCTCCGTCAAGTTTTTGGCGCCGTTGCCAGGTAATTGCAAATGTCTGCTTGTTATTGGTTATTGTATATATGTTGATATTGTAAATAGCCTGGTTTTTAGCTTGTTTGTTAGTTTTCGTTAGTTTTAGGAGTTAATTTTCTTTGTTTCTTGTTAGCTTTTATTTTTATTTTTTTCTTGCTACTCTGAATTCTCACCATTTCGGCTAAGTTTGGTTCTCACTATGTTGTAGAAAATGGGAATTACAATGAAGGTTTGCATCAAGGATGGGAAGATCAAAGGTGGGAGGAGCCTTAAGCATATGAACAATCTTCATGGCAACATCCTCCTCCGGCATACTATGAGCATGAACCATCCCATAGTGCATACCAATCCAATGAATATAGTGGACCTCCTTGTGGTTATCAACCATAACCACCATGTTCCTATGATCCCCCTCCTCAATGTAGCCCTCAATAACCTTACTCACAAGCCTTATACCACCAAACACCTTCCTATAACCCACCTCCATCATATTGCCAACCTTATATACCTCACTCTTGTGACTACTATGAACCATATTTAGAGCCACCACCATTCCAACATCAATACTCCGAAGAACCACCACCTCTATGTATACTACCTCAATGTTCTCACCAATATGAACTACCTTTCAATTATGAAGCCTTTCTTCTGAACAATGAAACTTCCTATCCACCCCAAACCCCAATAGATGACAACCTTAGCACCATTCTCCAAAAGCAAAGGAAAATTCGTACCATTCTTCAAGAGCGATTTGAAGCTCAAAGGAGGCAAGTAGAATTCATGGCTACCTTGACCAAGGTAGTAATCAACTCAGTCTCTCAATGCTTAAGCAATCAAATTACTCTCATGGCCATATGTGGAGAATCAATTGAAGAGCGTAGTATGAAAGAGAGATTGGAAACACAAGTGGAGGATGAAGAGTGGAGCTTTGTATTAGAACAAGTAGAGGAAGCCAAAATCATTGAAGAGGAAGAGGTGGATGAAGATCTAGGGGATGTTGAATGTGAAGCAGATTTTAAAGTTGTAGAGCCTTCTTCCGTTGAGCTTGAATGTGATGTTAAAGAGGGCTCACAACCTCCTAGACATAGTAAGAATGAAGAATTGGAGCAAACAACAAGTTTTCCTAGTGATCATGATTCCGCATTAACGTGTGATCTCCTTGAGTTTATTGAATTTCTCCTGTTGAATTTGAATTTGATATTGAGGTAGACTTTACTCAACCTCTAACTTATGACTTGAGTGATGGGAAAGAATTAGAAGTATTTGGTAAGGAAGAGGTTGAAGTTGAAGAAGCTTGTCAAGAGGTGGAAGTTATCAAAGAGGAGCCAAAGGGAGTTGCAATCATCTTGCCAAAGCTAGTTGGAGCCTCTCTCACTAAGCAACTGTCCATCATATCATTTGAGTGGGTAAAATTCATATCTCTTAGCTTTATTGTCTCACTTGAATATAGTTTGCTTGAAATGGATGGTCAACTTAGAGCTCTTTATGGAGTGAAGAGTAAGAGAGAGATGGTTAGTGGTTGGAATCATAAATCTAGGCTCATTAAGGTTGATACTTCAAAATTTAGTTTTCAAGGTTGCCATACTACTCAATTGAAGGGATCTAAGGGGAAGCTTTGGTATTTAGGGAGGAATTTTGAAGTGATAACAGCAGAATGGAAGTATGAAGATCAAGAAGAAATGGTGTTGACAAACAAGGTTTGGGACCTCGGAAAACAATTTGGGAATCAACAACTTTGGGGTCTTGTTATTTGTTTGAGATTTCTTGGTAGTTTGGTGCGCCTAGTTTGAGATCCGAGAGGATATTGGAAATGCTAACATTGGTGGGGATTCAAGGAAGAATTCAAGCACAAGCCACCATGACAAGGAGCTTCTCAAATGTCCAACTTAAGGACTATAAACAAAAGTGCCAGGTAAGAGACACTCCACCATGGTAAACTCTTTCCACTTTCTCTTTTGTATATAGTTGATGAATAAATTGAGTTTCCATTATTAGGTACTTCCCTTCTCTATATCATTCTTGTATATATTGCTCTTAGATATTGGTTGCTTGGACAAATTTTTGTTTTAGGTTGCATATTTGAATAGTCAATAATCTTGTCTTGAATTTTCTTGTTGTTTTGCATTGCATTTTTAAGATTTTATTAATTTTGGAGTTTGGCTTGTCCTTAAAAAAAAAAGGGGTCACACGTACGCTTGCCTCACGCGTACGCGTGACACCCTTGAATAGAGAGTTTGCTTGTTGTGCCCATGCCATGCGACTATTGCGCCTTGGGCAAGTCACGCGTACGCGTCGCTCTCCATTTTCCCCAAGTCACGCCTACGCATGACATCCCGCGTACGCGTGACTCCCTTGTCTCACATACTTTTCTTTTCTTCTCTTCTCTCTACTTCTTTTCTCTTTTCGTCTCTTCTTTTCTTCCTTCAACCACCATCCACCACCACTATTTACCATCCACCATCATCTTCTTTAGTTAATTAGTTAGTCTAATTTTCTATTTAATTTTTTGTTTTAGTGGATAAGTGTTGGATTATAATTTGATTTGCTGATTCTGCTGCGATGTTGCTGCTGATTACTGACATGATGCTATTTTAGCATTGTTGTTGTTATTATGCATTGTTGAATTTTTTTTATTGAGGTTATATTTTGTTGCTTGCTATTGAATTCTTCATGCTTAATTTTTTATATACCAAGTACTTATGACATTGCATTCAAGAATATTGTTGGATTTCTAAATTGCATATTGTAGCTAGCCACCATGTAATTTGAATTCACTATCCATTGTTAGGCAATTATGTATAATCGATGCATTTTTTGTTAGGTGATGCTTGTTTATGATTGATTTTTATTTATGTCACCTAGTTCATGCATTGAGATTGTGGAATTGTGAAATTGGATCTAAGCTCCCCTAGTGACATATTTTTGAGCTTTTTAAGCTTTGTGGAGCATGATTGCTATTTTGTTGATCTCACCTTATTTCCCTCTTTTCTTAAGTCGCATAGCACCCATGTGCCCCCACTTTATGTCAATTAGGTGTTGCGAAATCAAATTCAAAGTGTGTCATTGATTGATGTGCGAGTTCCATATTTCATTTGGTTAATTGAATCCTCTTGCACATCAACCAATGTCCATACCTTATCCATTTCATAATCACTTGATTCTTGCTTGAGTGCTTTCAAGCTTCTTTATTACTTATTTGTTTGTCTTAACCTACAAGTTTCCTTCATAGTATCTCAAGCATACTAGAATGAGTAAAGTGCATACTTCTTTTGTGTAATTGTGACATAGCTTTCAATGCTAGTGTGTGTATTCTAAACCGCGCAAAACTTAGAATTCACACACTATTTTTCTTAATGTCACGGACTTATTAACTCACTTCATTTTAGTGATTTTTACCTCATTCCAACAATCTATACTTCCTTGATTTTGCATTTACTCATCTTACTATCCCGTTTTCTATCTTTCAGGATGATTCAGCATAAGCAAAAAGGGAAGTAGAAGAAAGAACATGCAATAGCTAGTTGATCCACCAACTGAAAGTGGCAATTGGTGAAGTCACCCTCCCCCTTGCTCATCTTTGAATGTACCGAGGACGGTGCAAACTTTTAAGTATGGGGAGGTCGTTCGACCAATTGGCCAACCTTGGGTGAAAAATTCTAATCCCAACACTTTCACATTTTAATTTTTCTATTATTACCATGCCTTTTAGAATTTTTAGTTTCATTTTCTTGATTTAC
>NC_029788.2:21258495-21291580 GCF_000816755.2 Arachis ipaensis
TTTTTTGTTTCTAGTATTTTCACTTTACTTTATTGCACTTTTAGATTATTGTATATATTAGTTATTTTGGACACTTTTGTTGAGTTTGTTGCATTTGGCATCTTTGGTTTGTATATATATCTTTATATTTTTAGTTTGATATTATATACATATAGTTATTTGAGTTTATTAGTTGTGATTGAAAAAAATGTGAATTATTGAGCTTAGTTTACCCTTTTTGCATATGAGAATTTGTTTTGATTGAAAAAAAAGGAATTAAACTAAGGAATTTTTACCTTTCTCAATCACAACATTGCATTTAGTATATATATATATATATAAGCTTAGTCAAAATAATAAATTTTTTCAAGTAATTTATCTATAGGGCATTCCAAAATTGATTTGAGTTAAAATATTTGTCATAAAACTTACTTGAATTATATATTGTGGAACATGGTTTTTGAGCAAGAACACACAACCATGTGAGTTTTGAGCCTAATTATGCAGTTACATCATATTAACCACTATTTTCATTCTTGTGTGTGTTATCTCTTTCTATGATTGTAATCTTTGATTTCTTTGATTTTTTATGTCTATTATTCTGTGTGTGAATGCATTTATATGATTGAGGCCTTCATTTCAATTTAACTCACTTATCCAAATAACCTACCTTGTATCAACCATTGTTAGCTAATTTTGAGCCTATTTTAATCCCCAGTTTAATTACTCTGTTGGTCCCTATAGTTTCGCAAAATTTTCAATTAGGTCCCTATACTTTTTTTCCTTTTAATTGGGTCCCTATACGTTATTTTTTTTCAATTAAATCCCTACCGTGACAAAAAGTCTAAAATAACAGAATATTCTCTTAAAAAAATGAATATTCTCTCTTTTAGGATAGCAGGACACTCTTATATTTTTAAAATTCCAAAAAAACCATTCTCACTTCCACACTCACATATCCTTAGCCCTAACCTCTTCATCGAGCTCTCTCCCCGGATCTGCCGCACGGTGCCCTCTCGCCGCGCCTCCTTCTCTCGGCGTCCCTGTCGTGCCTCGTCCCTTGTATTCCACTCATCCCTTGTATTTTGCCGCGCCTCTGTCCCTCTCTCCCTCGCCGCCACTACAAGAAAAAAGGCATATGGCCACGCTTTTTTCTTGCCACGCTTCAAAAGCGTGGCCAAAAGTGGTCAATGGCCATGCTTTTATGAGGGTGGCGATAGATTAGAGATTTGGCCACTTTTTTTTTTGCCACGCTTCAAAAGCGTGGCGAAAAGGATCAACGGCCATGCTTTTGTAAGGGTGGCAATTGATTAGAGAAAAGGCCACATTTTTTTCTGCCACGCTTCAAAAGCGTGGCCATAGAGAGAAACAAGGACGTTTTAAAAGCGTGGCCATAGGGTTTCATTACGGCCACGCTTACAAAACGTGGCTATATGCTGGTACACTTTTGCCACGCTTTAAAAGCATGGCCAAAAGTTTCTTTTCTGCCATGCTTCAAAAGCGTGGCTGTAGAGAGCAACAATAACGTTTTAAAAGCGTGGCGAGAAGGGCCCAACCGATTGACCCAAACCCGGCTCCCAAACCCGGCTCCCAACCCGGCCCAAACCCGGCCCCCAACCCGGTCCCCAACCCTAATCTCTCTTTCCCCTTCGAAGCCACTAACCCTACTCGCCTGTATCGAAGAGCTCCTCCCTTCGCCCTTCTCCCTTCGCCCGTCGCCCTTCGCCGTCCGAGCTCCTCCCTTCGCCCTTCGCCCTTCGCCCTTCGCCCTTCGCCTTCGTCACTGATGGAAACCACTTCTTCTTCATCTTGTTAATCTTCATACCCTTCTTCTCTTTCTTGTTCTTCTTCGAATCATTGTGGATCTCTCTGTTCACTTTCAAGCTCCAGCAAACATGGGCGACGGCAAGCTCCTCCCTCTTCTTCTCCTCCAAGCCCTCGAATTCCAAAGGTATGATCGATTTTTCTCTTTTTATTTTCTCGATTTTTCTATTGTTTTTACTTTTAGGGCTTTCCCTTTTCATTTTCATTTTCCCCTGATTCGTTCTCTCTGATCGCATTTCCTTCTTGGTTAAATGATAATGCTGAAGACGCGTTGCTTGCGATGCTACGGACGTACGATAATGCTGATCGATTTTTCTGGAATGAGAAAGCCACAAAGGTGCACTCTATTCACTATATTCTCCTATGATTTTTGATATCTTATGTTGACTTTTAATTTATGTTGTTCCTACTATGATGAATGCTGATGATGATGAATGAAATGTCTCAGCCACGTGAGACACAAGGCTTCTGTAATTTACTCGTGTTGGTGTCAGAAAGAGTAAAATGTATCTTCTTCCTTGTGCAGTTGTGAATGATTGAAGTCAAAACCATATTTTATGCTGATAAATCGAATTATAGAAGTTGACTAGAACCAAATATTAATCTCATTATTTAAGTACATTAAATTGATGTTTTTAATTTTAATTTTAAACTAGTTATTTTAATTTTAATTTTATTTGGTGGATCGGTGTTTTTTAAGTTAAGAGTATTACTTAATTTGTATGGACGATGATGAATGAGCATTATTTCATCATCACTTTGTTTGTGTGTCTTGAATAATACAATGGTGGCCTGGGAGCCTAAAACAGTTGCATAGTTAAGACCAGCATCTTAGCATTTTTTTTCTTTCTTTTTAATTCTCCGCTTGATGCTTGTTAAGTGATTATATGTGCCAGTGTGTGTGTGCGTCTGTGAGATGATATGGTTGAAACTCCCGTGCTCATTTTAAGGGACTAACGTCACTCATTTCTATTAAATATAAATGTTATCTAACATGGTTCAAACTTTCTGTCCCGTTTTAAGGACTATTTAATGTTACTTATTAGCGTCAATTGTATTTTGTTTTGGATTCTTCTCTCCACTTTGCATAAAAACTCGCTTCTGATGAAAGATGCTGAAGTCACATAAAAAGTGTGTTTTCTTGCTGGTTTTGGTATTCCATTAATTCTCACTGTTTTTTGCCTTTTGCCTAAAAAGTATTTTCACCTCTAATGGCCTTCTTTATTATTAGCTTTCCCCTGAAGAGGTTTTAAGTTACTGACTTTATATGATGTCATTTCTATTGGTGGACTGTGACTTCATGAATGAATTTTAAGATAATCATACAATCGTCTTACTTATCAATACTTGATATGATGTCGTTTATTTGAACTAATTAGTTACCTTTATTCTTTTTCAGCATGGCACTCTCGGGGCACTTGTCCAAGATTCTGTTAAGAGCCACTACTAGACCCTGTTTTACTGTTTTCCCTTCCCTTCCCCTGCTCCAATTCCCTGCTTCCCAGGTTCCCCTTTCATCTCATTTGATTTTATTTTTTTTTGATTAATCTGGTTTAGCTCATTCTGTTTAGTTTGTTTAGTTCAACTAATTTAGTTTAGTTGAATTAGGTGGTTAGAGAATCTGGACTGGTTAGTGGATGTAGGTTTTGTTTTGTTTACTGCTGCTGTTCGGAATGAATTTTCTTTCCTCTGAAAGTTGCCCTTGATGAACTTGTTTATTGTGCTGTTTTGGTGTTGAATTCTGGACTTGTGATTGCTGTTTGTTGTATTTTTTTTCATTGTCCAAAATAGATGCTGTGGAAGTGTTACTGTTTCATTAATTTTTCTTGATTTGTTGTTGCTGAGTTCTGCTCTGCTTGTTGCTTGGTCCATATTATATGAACTGCAATGATTTAATAAGTGTTACACTTTAATAAGTGTTACTGTTTGTTGTATTTTTTTTTCATTGTCCATATTATATGTTGTGAAAGTGTTACTGTTTAATAAGTGTTGCTGCTTTGTGCCATGTGTTAGCAACTCATTTCCTTGTTGCGATTCTTTGTGCTTATTATGCATTCATGCTCATTACATCCTTAATCATTGGCTGCTGCTGATTTCTCAATTTGCATTTCCTCTTCTGCTCACTTTCTATACATGCATATATGATGTTCATTCTTGGATTCTTTTGGAGGGTGTTTGCCTAAATTTGCTTGGCATTGGAAAATTGTTGTGTGATCATGCAATTGCACTTGGATTCTTTTGCAACAATTATTCATGGATCTTATTTTTCATTAAGTAAATAATTAAATTAATTTTACATTGTACAACAACACATGGGACTGTGGCCTAAAACATTGGATATCTGAAGGTAAATAAAAATTAAAACATTGGATTTAGTGAGAAGGATTTCTGCTAATTCTGAGAGATTGAGGTTATTCATTTGTTTGTGATAGAAAACATTGTGTCCCTACTTTGATGTGGTTTCTGATGCTTGCATTGTGCTGCCATTATCTAATATAATCTGAAATTCTGAACAGCCATTTGAATTTGTATTTGCATTTCTCAATCATGCACTATTATTATATTGTCTATTGTTAATTCAAGTATAGTACACACGTCCTTTTTTTTTTCTTTTAGCAAAAAAAAAAGCCTGAAAATATATAGAATAACATTGGAAGTATTATTTTTGCAATAACAACCACTAACAACACTGAAGCTATTGAGAGAGAAGAAGAACAAGTTTGAAGAGGTTCCACTGTTTTGGCTTTGGTCCTTCCGCCCTGCTGGCGCCTTCGTCTCTGTCATTTCCTACTCAGTCTTCTCTGCCATTAGTCACAGATTTTGCAATTTATTGCTTAGTTTTAAGGTGTGGAGCCTGGACCAAAGTAGTAGCTTCATCCACACTGAACATAAAGCTTTCATTATTCTTTTTTCTTTTTTTCTTTTTTCCTTTTTTTTTTTCACGCCACATAAATTGGAGCACATACATCTACATTCCACAGTTCTTCTTCCTTTTCCCTTTATATCATTTATTTATATTTATAATTATAATGTCATTCTATTTTTTTTTATAAAATTATATACAGTTTTTTATTTTTCATAGCATCTTTTAATTTATAAGGGTAAGAACTAATTCGTCACAAATTTCTTTTTAAAATTTGTTGTTAGCCAATAGATTATTATATATATAAGAAGGAACTCAAATTTTTAACACTTACTTAAATAGACAATAAATTAATTACTTAACCAACTTAAGTAAGTTTTGTTGTATAATTCTTTTATATAGAAAATAAAGCTTTAGATAAAAATGGTTATCCCTTCACTTTTTTGTCTAAGAAAAAACAGATTTAGAAAAATAATATTTTAAAATTGAGAATGCTATTAAATACTATTAAATGAATTAGGTCATTTAAGGACATTCTACTCTCTTGCTATTTTTAATTAGCTATTTGGATTTCAATGTAGCTTATTATAGTGTTAGATGTTTGGAGCCACTTGAGGAGAGATAATTGTTTCATTTTATCTCATGATCGAACATGTGAATAATTACTAATAAAATTTATTTGTTAAAAAATTATCTATTTATACTAAAAAATATTAAACATATTTATATTTTAATATTTACTTAAGTCTTAGTCTATTTTTGTTCAGGCTTTCGATAGTTATCTATCCACTACTACTGCCACTTCTTTGTTCTGCTGCTCCTGTGGTAATATAATAATCTGCTGCTGCCGAGTAGCTGTTCGCTGACGTTGCTACCTCTCTAATTCTACTTCTGCTGTGCTACCACTTTGTTGCTGTTGTGGAACGGATTAAGACAGTAATTAAGGTTGGTTTATGCAAATTTAAATACATCTATTAATTTGTTATTGATGTCATGCGTGCAACTTGGTACTTTCCTGAGGCACTCATCACTTTAGGCACTTCTTTAAGCATTGCTAAAATTCAATTTTCTCTGTTATTTTATGTCTAATGCCTTCAAAGTATTTTCGAGGCTTGCACAATATTGTCTCTTAGTTAAGTAGGAAGCTAGATTTGCAGTTAGTGAAACGAACAGTAATGACTTCAATTTAGAAACTTAGCTATCTACGTGAAATATATAGGTTTTCGATGGATGTGTCGAAAGACTGGATGGATACACCACGTCATGAGAAAGAATATCAAGTTGGTGTAGAAAGATTTTTACACTTTGCTTTCTCATCAAAGGGAGTTCCTCAAGGGGAAGAAATTCAATGCCCTTGTGCAAAGTGTTGTAATATATTTTGGTTAAAGAGAGATGACGTATATGATCATCTAATATGCCACGGTTTTGTAAAAGGTTATAGGCGGTGGTTTAATCATGGGGAATCACTTTTTGCTATGGATATTGACAGTGACATAGGCGGTGAATATAACTGCAATGATAACATTGATGAGTTGTTACGTGATAGATTTCGAGATAATACACAAGTTGACGGACAAAACATGGGGCCTAACGAATGTGCAAAGGAATTTTATAAATTGGTAGACGAGGCAAGCCAAGAACTATACCCCGGGTGTAAAGGATTCACAAGATTATCCTTTACCATTCATCTTTACTTGTTAAAATGCTTGCATGGTTGGAGTAATGCGTCATTTACTTCTCTCTTGGAATTATTAAAAGAAGCAATGCCATATTTGAATATTCCTATTTCTTTTGATAAAACCAAGAATATAGTGAAGAACTTGGGTCTTGACTACCAAAAGATCGATGCATGTCGCAATGACTGCATGTTGTATCGAAACGGGTATGAGAATGACTCATCTTGTCATGTCTGTGGAACATCCCGTTATATTGAGCATCATGAAGAAGAGGATGATGTTACCTCATCTAGAAAGCCTCGCAAAGTTGCTGCGAAAACTCTAAGGCATTTCCCTTTGATTCCCAGACTTCAATGGGTTTTTATGTGCACAAGAACTGTCGAAGCTATGTCTTGGCATCACAATGAGCGCGTTAAAGACGGGTCCTTAAGGCATCCTGCCGATGGTGAATCTTGGAAAGCATTTGACAATCGACATGAAGATTTTGCAAAGGAGCCTCGTAATGTGAGACTTGGGTTAGCAAGCGACGGATTCAATCCATTCTGAACTTTGAGTAGTACACACAGTACATGGCCTGTTGTTCTGATGGTGTATAATCTACCCCCTTGAATGAGCATGAAGCCTGATTATTTTATGCTATCTTTACTCATTCCTGGACCACAATCACCGGGAAATGACATTGATGTCTATCTTCAACCGTTGATTGAAGAATTAAAAGAATTATGGGAGTCAGGTGTCGAAACATATGATTCGAAAGAAAACAAAACATTCAACATGAGAGCGTGCCTTTTGTGGACAATTAATGACTTCCCTGCGTATGCTATGTTATCTGGGTGGAGTACAAAGGGAAAATTGGCTTGTCCATGTTGTAATGATGAGACTTCTTCTATCTATCTGAAACATAGTCACAAGACTGTTTATATGGATCACCGAAGGTTTTTACCCATGAATCATCCATGGAGGCATAACAAAAGATCTTTCAATGGAAAAACTGAACTCAGGTCTCCACTGCAGTTGTTAGAAGGTTCAGCTGTATTTGATATATTGCGAGAGGTAGATAATTCTTTTGGGAAGAAGCAAAAGAGATCAAAGAATGGCATATCAAATTGGAAAAAGCGGTCAATCTTTTTTGAGTTACCATATTAGAAGTCCAACATGTTTAGACACAACCTTGATGTCATGCACATAGAGAAGAATATAGTTGATAGCATAATTGGAACTCTTTTAGATATTCCCGGAAAGATGAAAGATCATGCAGCTGCTCGTTTTGACCTTAAAGACATGGGTATCAGGAAAAACCTTCAACCAAAAGATACGAAGGATGGGAAAAAAACTAAGTTAGCAAAGGCATGCTTTTCAATGACTCCAGCAGAGAAAATAATCTTTTGTAGTGTGTTGAAAGCGGCAAATTTACCAGACGGTAGCGCTTCCAATATTGCTCGATGTGTGCATGAAACAGAAAAGAAGATTTCTGGTTACAAGACCCATGATGCTCATTTCATGTTGCATTACTTGTTGCAAGTACCAATCAAGAGCATACTTCCTGACCATGTTGCCATCGCTCTAGTTCGATTATGTTCATTTTTTCGCCGAATATGTCAGAAAGTAATTAGCCTGGATGAGGTAGTTAACTTAGAAGCAGAGATTGCTGAGACATTGTGCCAATTGGAGAGGATTTTCCCTCCTAGCTTTTTTGACATAATGGTGCACTTGCCTATTCATTTGGCAAATGAGGTGAGGTTAGGTGGTCCAGTTCAATATCGTTGGATGTACCCTGTTGAACGGTATATGTGCACACTAAAATCGTATGTTCGTAATAGAAGTCGTCCAGAAGGATCTATTGCCGAAGGATATTTGGTGAATGAGTGTATTAATTTTTGCTCAAGATATTTGCATGAAGATGTTCATACAAGATTTAATAGAATCCCTCGGAACAACGATGAGTGTGTTTCAGATGAGGTGCGAACTCCTAGTTTGTTTCCAAGCAAAGGATGTCCTCTTGGTGGAAGAATGGGAGATTTGTTTATTTTAGATGAAAAATCAGAAATATAAGGTCATGCATACATCCTAAACAATTGTGATAAGATCGAAGTCTACATGAGGTATTTTCTTCGATTCATTATCATTTGTTAGATCTCAATCATCGTATTTAACCTTATTGACAACTAAGACTATGAATATTTAATCTCTTCAGAGAGCATGAGGAGGCAGTTAATGATAACAATCCACGAAGAACAAAGTGGGAGAAAGCCAAGGACCGCAGTCAACAATTTTCAGAATGGTTTAAAATTTGTGCCATGAAAAAGGATGTGCCTGGTTGGGCAAAAGGGTTGGCTAGGGGTCCAAATCGAGTTGCAAAAAGATTTTCAGGTTATATTATCAATGGGTATAGGTTCCATACAAGGCACCGTGATGTGAGACGTAAAACTCAAAATAGTGGTGTCACATTAGAGGCATTGACTCTTAGTTTTGCTAGTGTGAAAGATAAGAACCCAATTGAAGCAAAAGTAGCCTACTATGGTAGAATAGTTGATATGTTTGAGTTAGATTATTATGGCCAATTTAAGGTAGTCTTGTTTAAGTGTGAGTGGTATACAGTTGCAAAAGACAACTTTGGTCTTTCATATGTGTATTTCAATAGAAAATGCTACCAAGAAGAACCATTTGTGCTGGCATTTCAAGTAAACCAATACTTTTATGTGCAAGACCCATATGTTAGGGACAAGCACAATGTTATGAAAACAATTCCAAGAGATTTATTTAGGGTAAGTGATGACCTTGAGTCTGATTCCCCCATAATATATGCAAGGGAGCCATGCGAACCTGAAGTGATTCCAAGTCTTCCAAATGATAATGGCGAAATTGATCTAGTGAGGAATGATCTACGAGCAACTATTATAGATATGGATCAAAACATGTTTGCCAAACAATATTGTGAGGAAGACGAGGAAAACGAATATGAGTACATGGAGGACCTTGACTCTGAAACATCTTGACAAGTTTTTTTGGTAGAATCCTAAACAACTCACTTTCCTTAGTTGTTTTGCTTAGTTAATTACTTGCTTCAGTTGATTATGCTCATTTAATTATTATTTAGTTAGTATTTTATTCATTGTTATTATTTTGTGTATGCAGAATGGAGAAAGGGGAGATCACTAAAAGAAAACAGATACTTACCTTAGGCCAAAAAATGAAAGGAAAAAGCCCAAAAAAAAAACAATTCCTTTGAGGTTACACAAGTGAAGTCAAGTGCTGAATTGCTAAAACAATACAATATTAAGAGAGAAAGGATCATGACTGAAAATGAGAAGGTTAGCTTGCAAGCTCAAGCTCCAAAGGATCCAACAAGCAAACAACCCATCACAATAGTGGAGGATGCATTTGAAGAGCAAGTTAGGACTTCGAAGAAAACAAGGAAGGCTCAACCAACGGCACTTTTTCAAGAATGCACGCATAATGGAAATGGGACAATGTTTGAAGTTGAAAAGAAATCTAAAACTAGGAATCAAAGGATTGCTGAACCTGATGCAATGGAGTCTTCCGGTATTGGAGTCTTTCGGCCATCAAGGTAATATTGCCTTTTATTTTTTCCTATACCATCAAGCATACTATCATTGATTCTTCATGTTCCTAAACTTAGGTGTTTTGGAAGAAATTTGATTCTTCATTGATTCTTTATATTTAGGCTATCTCTGCTAAGAATACTGAAAATAGGTTAAAACAAACATGTCCTCACCGAATGGGATCCACAAATTTTGGAATAGTGCGTAAGCAGCTGGTAATATAACTTATTCTTTGTGATTTCTCTTTTATATGTATTCATGGTGTAGTTGCCTAGTTAGTATGCTTCATGTAAACTTTTTTCTCTATGTACTCTAGCGCGACTCTAAAGAGAACAGTGAAGAACCATCAAGGGCTGAAGTTTTCATTGCAACTCGCACAAGTAAAAAAGGAAAAGAAATTGATGCTAAAACACAAGCCACAATTGTGAGTTGTTTGTATTTGTATTTTGGATATGTACATTATGAATTCTGATGTGATTTCTATCTAAATTGAGTTAATGCGACTTTAAACCTTATTGGTTGTTGCTTTTTGATAGACTGAACTTCAGAACTGCTTAGAAGCAGGAGAAAATGAAGAGGATGCATTTATAGGAGTGTTAGGAAAGGACCAACCAGGTCGAGTTCGTTATTATGGAGCTTCGATTACAAGAAGCTCTCTTAAAAAAGATGAGGAGATTCGCCACATAAAAGTTGAATATAACACTAAGGTCTCATCATTAGAGAAGAAGATGGATGGTGTTTGTGGTTTATTAAAGGTATTGGTGCACCAACTCAACCCTGGAATGAGCAATGAAGAGGTAACAGCCTTAGTTCAAACTGCCCAAGATTCTCCTTTGGATACCTCAAGTAGCAAAGCAAGAAATACTCCTTGCTCCTCCGAAGCAACTCACATTCCACACAAAGATGATGTAGGTAAAATTATAATATTTTTATTAATAAAAATGTTGGAATATAACCAAGTACTTCAATTTTGTTTGTTGTTGCTGAATTCGAACTTGGAAGGTTCTAATATGATTTTGAATAACTATGACTGGTGGAAAGAGTTAAGTTTGTTAGAACTTGGAAGGTTCGAACTAGTTGCCATTGTTGTACGTTTTGCATCTTTTTCACTTGTTTCACTTTCTGGTTCCTTCTATCTAAAAATTCTGAATGCACGATTCAAATTTTATAGTGTGTTGTGAAATTTTAGAGAGATATTAATAGTACTGGCTGATATCATCATATTGTGGCATGATTCACATCTTTATTTTGTTAAAAATAAGTAATATATGTTTCAGTTTTAGTTTGTTAGGTTTAGGCTTGGCTCAATAGTTTTCGCCACGCTTTAAAAACGTGGCCATATGGCCATATCTCTGTCTATTGCCACGCTTAGAAAGCGTGGCTGTATCTAAGCTTTTTTGCCACGTTTTTCAAGCGTGGCCATACCTCCTCTACTACCACACTTTCGCCACGCTTTACATGCGTGGCCTTATCTCCTGATTTCGCCACACTTTAAAAGCGTGGCTATATCTGGTCTACTGTCACGCTTCAAAATCGTGGCCAGATCTACCCTATCGCCACGCTTTTACAGCGTGGCCATATCTTTGCCTATCGCCACGCTTTCAAAGCGTGGCTGTATTTCCCACCTACAGCCACACTGTTACAAGTGGCAGTTTGTAAAAAAGCGTGGCAAACAAAAAGCGTGGCAACAGGCTGCAAAAAGCGTGGCGGTAGCTCAAAAAGCGTGGCGAAAAGCTATCGCCACGTTTTTTTGGGCTTTTCGCCACGCTTTAAAAGCGTGGCAAAAGACGTGTTTTCTTGTAGTGCGCGTCTCGCCTACGTGCCTCCGTGCCTCCATGCTTCCCTCGCCTCGCTGTGCCGTGCCTCCGTCCCTCCCTCACTGCGCCTCCGCTCCGTCCTTCGTGCTTGGTTTCGCTGCCTCGCGCCTGCTCCCGTAGCTTCTATTTCAGACAGAGCCCAGGACTAGGATTAAATAGTGTGGCTATTGACAAAATTGCATCAATATGACTCTAAGATTGAATAGAATGTCCAATAGATGATCATCAGGTAGACACTACCTATCTAATAATATCTCTCTTCTTTAGTTTCTTGCATGTTCTAGGAAATGGGTATGTACTTCTTAGCATGTGTGCGTTATGACATAGATATTTTAAACTGAGGTTAGGGGTCTGGAAACTATTTTGTATTGAATCTATTACGAATAACTTGTTTGACAAAACTAAAGTTAGGTTGCTTGGATTGCTGGTGAAGATGTTTTTGGGTCATAAATCTTGGTATGAATAAAATTATAGAAGTGAAAATAGATGGCTTTTTCATTTGCTATCTTGGTATGATTTTGTTGCAGCCGGGTCTTCATTCATGGAGGCCTTAGAGGGAGAATTGACCCAAGTAATCAGAATTTTTTTTATCCTGAATTTTATAGAATCATTCTATTTGATCAGGTTAGGTTTTGAACTGCTTTTAGCCAAAGAATGCTCCACCCTTTTGAATAATGAAATTTATTCTCTGTCAGCGGGGTGCAATTGACGACATTGAAAAGCTACGAGAATACTTGGGTAAGTTGCAAGAAGTGGTTATGGTGGATTTGTTCAAGACAACATTTTGGAAGTTTCTTATTTTGACTATAGTTGTTCATGCACTTTGGTTTTATCAGCAAGCAGAGGACTTTGGGGATTTAACACAAATGATCAAATTATTGTTTTAATTTGCAGTGAAAATAAGTTATTTTATATTTTCTACGTTTGTTGTTAATTAAGTTAGAAAAATGTGTGGACTGATTCTCTGCACTTCTTTAGCCGTTTCCAAGATTTCATGTGTTGAAAGAATTTTATCAATATAAATTTTGAGTATTTGGTATGATCTTTAATTTGTTGTGCCATTTTAAGTATCGATCACCATTACCAGCTGACTAAGTGAAGGCATCAAGTGATTTTGATTATAGAGGTAGGTTCATAAGAGATGGTAGGGAAACATGTCTGAATTTTTCCTTTAAAAACTATTAGGAAGGGTATGTAAATTGAATAGGTTGACAGAATATTTATTCTATGAACATATTTGGTATGGTTGTTACATTTTCTTTCAGGTATTGGTTTTATTGCAGCTGATTATGAGGATGGAGGCTGGGATCGCAACATGGGAAATGCTAGGGATGAAGGGGCAGAGTAAGAGGATGTGATTTTTGTGGATACAACCAAGATGTCTCCTCAAGGATGTACTACAAGATGCCGTCTTTTATTCAAATGTCTTTTTTCTATATAGATGAGAGAAAACAGAATTATATATCTTGCAGTGTTGATTATTTTGAGGATTTTCGAAAAATACTTGATAGTTTATGATGTAATGAACATAAAAAATAGAATTACTTTAAGCAATATAGTTTATGTTTGTAATTATTTTGTTTTCTATTAAGTGATATTAATACTAATTGTGTTCATATTATTATCAATCGATATTATGCAAGGAAAAAATTTTATCAAGGTTGCATATACAATGCATTTCAATTTGACATTATTAGATGTGAATATTAAAGATTTTTTTAACTTATTTATTAAAATGGAGTATATGATTCTGTGCAAATGCACGGGGATTCGACTAGTATAAATAAGCAAAGGAATGATAGTGACAAAATAAAATGGATTATAAGAATATTTTTCATGTCTTAGAATCATTGAATAGGAATTATAGGAATATCTTTCATTGAATATTTATAGTTTCACTGAATTTTCAATTAAGTCCCTATATTTTTTTGCTTTTCAATTAGGTCCCTAAGGGTATAAAAGTAATTTCACAATTCACTAACATTTTTTTGACGTTTAACGTTAATAAGGACTAAATTGAAAAAAAAAATAACGTATAGGGACCCAATTAAAAGGAAAAAAAGTATAGGGACCTAATTGAAAATTTCGCGAAACTATTGGGACCAACAGAGTAATTAAACCTTAATCCCCTTTTGTTCTTTATTTTAGCACATCACTACCCCTAAGTGAAAAATAATAAATGTTCTTAATTTGGATCTGATTAGTTTAGGCTAGTGAGAGTGTGTATCATTTAAGTGTTGGAAAGCTTGGGAACATTGGTTGAGATAAAAGTATATTTTGTAGCTTTGTTGAAGATCGTGAGAATTGGGTACATACTCATGCATTAAATGTTTAAACCATATGCGTTGATACTTTTGTATATATTTCATTTTGAAACGAAAAAAAAAAGAAAAAGAAGAAAAAAAAAGAGAAAAAGAAAAAGAGAAAAGAAAGCAACAAAAAGGGGACAAAATGCCCCAAAGTAAAGTAATAATAACAATGCATGTGTTGTGATTAAAAAGGGAATGCATGAGTGTGTGAAAAAAAGTGAATAATGGGTAGTTAGGTTTTGCATTAGAGTTAAATAGGTTGTTATATGTGTTAGGTAAGAGCTTAAGTTATTCAAAGATTCAAATTTCAAGCTCACTTAGCCATATATATCCTTACTTTGACCCTAGCCCCACTACAACCCGTGAAAAGTCCTCATGATATTTGTATGCATGCATTGAATAATTGTTGATTGTTAGATGAAAAAAATTCTTAGAAAGCATGATTAGAGGAGAACTGAGTGAATCAACCCTATACACTTGAGCGACTAGAGCGTATACACATCCGGTGAGGGGTTCGATTGCTCAATTCTATGTTCCCATCTATGATTATTTCTTATCTTGCAAGTTGTAAATTCTTTTCTAAGAACTCTAATCAATTGTGGATTTGACTTGGTTGTGCTTGCTTTAGCCCTAATGTTCATATAAGTATTCTTGAAAATTGATTTCTTTTGACCAAGTAGTTACATGCATTGCATATAGGTAGTTTGCATTGAATAAATATTAAAACCCCTTTCTTGTCTTTCTTGAGTTTAGCATGAGGATATGCTATTGTTTAAGTGTGGGGAGATTGATAAACCATAATTTTATGGTTTATCTTGTATTAAATTTGGTGGATTTTATCAACTTTTCCCACATTTATTCATTGAAATAGCATAGTTTTATGAATTTTTCCTATTTTGTACTTAAGAGTGAAAACATGCTTTTTAGACTCTTAATTTGCTAAATTTAATTTACCCATTTGATGTCTTGATATATTTGTTAAGTGATTTCAGGCTTAGAAGGCAAAGATTGGATTGAAGAAATGAAGAAAAAAGCATGTAAAAGTGGAGAATTCATGAAGAAATGAAGTTTTGGAAAGCTGTCAGTTGTGCGTACGCGTGACCTTGCGTGTACGCGTGACACGAAGCACGTGACTCATTTAAAGAAAACGTGGCTGGAAATTTTTGGACTCCTTCAAACCCAAATCCAACTCATTTCTCAAGTATTTGAGGCCAAATTAAAAAAGAGACAAGGGTAGAGCAATTAGGTTTAGTTAGTAACATGTTTTAGGTTATTTTCTACAAAGAGAAGCTCTCTCTTCTCTCTAGAATTAGAGTAGATTTAAGTTAATTTCATCTTAGATTTAGGTTTTGATCTTGTCTTACTTTAGTTTTTCTTGCAATTTCTTGTTACTACATTCTTATTCTCTTAGTTTCACTTGCTATTTCCTTTATTTGGTTGCTTTTATGTTTATGAACTCTTGTTGATTTTGATTTTTATTAATGCAATTTGATGTTTCTTTGTTTATTGTTATTTAATTGAGTAGTTATTATTGTTATCTTATATTTGGTAGCTTTAGATTTTACTATTATTGCACTTTTATGATGCTTTCATTTTATGCTTCCAACAAATGTTTGATAAAATGTTTGATTTAGGTTTAGAGTAGATTTTAGCACTCTTGGTTTGAGATTGAGGACTTAGATGCCTTGATGTCATTGATGTCCAGTGTGATTGGTAATTTAAGGTTGTTAGTTGGTTTTAGGATCAATTATGTCTACTTGACTTCACCCTCCGATGTTAGAGGAAAACTAAGTGGAATTAACCCTTTGTAATTACCATATTATGGTCAATGATCCAGATAGGAAGCCTTGACTCTTAATCCTTGCTACGAGTGCCTTTTAGTATTTGATTTCTTTATTTGATCCTTACTTTCTTGCACATTTACATTTCTTGTTCATCATACTAAAAACCCCAAAAATGTTCATAACCAATAGCATGCATACTTTTCTGCAATTCCTTTGAGAGACGACCTGAGGTTTAAATACTCTCGGTTATTATTGGTTTGTATTCTGATAAAAAAAATTAAACTTTGATTGAGGGTTGATCGTTGGTTTAGATCTATACTTCAACTAGATTATTTTGTGAAAATTTCGAATCGACGATTTTCCTCCGTCAAGTTTTTGGCGCCGTTGCCGGGGAATTGCAAATGTGCGCTTGTTATTGGTTATTGTATATATGTTGATATTGTGAATAGCCTGATTTTTGGCTTGTTTGTTAGTTTTTTTTTAGTTTTAGGAGTTTATTTTCTTTGTTTCTTATTAGCTTTTGTTTTTATTTTTTTCTTGCTACTATGAATTCTCACCATTTTAGTTATCAAAGTAATGTTCCTAAGTTCCTTTGAGCCGAAGCGGGTAACACGGCATGTTACATTTTGAGTAGAACAATTATTAGGAAGTTTTTGAAGAAAGCACCTTATGAATTATGGAAAGGAACTGATGAGCGGATAATTTATACGCTTTTTGGCATTGTTTTTAGTATGTTTTTAGTATATTTTAGTTAGTTTTTATTATGTTTTTATTAGTTTTTAAATAAAAATCACATTTCTGGACTTTACTATGAGTTTGTGTGTTTTTCTATGATTTGAGGTATTTTCTGGCTGAAATTGAGGGACTTGAGCAAAAATCTGATTCAGAGGCTGAAAAAGGATTGCAGATGCTGTTGGATTCTGACCTCCCTGCACTCGAAGTAGATTTTCTGGAGCTACAGAAGCCCAATTGGTGCGCTCCCAATTGCGTTGGAAAGTAAACATCCTGGGCTTTCCAGAAATATATAATAGTCCATACTTTGCCTGAGATTTGATGGCCCAAACCGGCGTTCCAAGTCAGCATAAAAATTCTGGCGTCAAAACGCCAGAACTGGCATAAAAGCTGGAGTTAAACGCCCAAACTGGCACAAAAGCTGGCGTTTAACTCCAAGAAAAGTCTCTACATGTGAAAGCTTCAATGCTCAGCCCAAGCACACACCAAGTAGGCCCGGAAGAAGATTTCTGCATTAATTACCTATTTTTGTAAACCCTAGGCTACTAGTTTTCTATAAATAGGACCTTTTGCTATTGTATTTACATTCTTGAATCATCTTTTAATCATGTTTTGATGATTGAACCCTCTTTGGGAGGCTGGCCATTCGGCCATGCCTGGACCTTTTGTTCTTATGTATTTTCAACAGTGGAGTTTCTACACACCATAGGTTAAGGTGAGAAGCTCTGCTGTTCCTCATGAATTAATGCAAAGTACTATTGTTTTTCTATTCAACTAAAGCCTATTTCTTCTCTAAGATATACACTTGTTCTTCAACCTGACGAATGTGATGATCCGTGACACTCATCATCATTCTCACCTATGAACGCGTGCCTGACAACCACTTCCGTTCTACTTGCAATAGCTTGAGTGCGTATCTCTTAGCCTCCTGGTTCATGACGCATGGTTGCCTCGCCTGACAACCGAGCCTTCCATTCCGTGAGATCAGAGTCTTCGTGGTATAGGCTAGAATTATTGGCAGCATTCCTGAGATCCGGAAAGTCTAAACCTTGTCTGTGGTATTCCGAGTAGGATCTTGGAAGGGATGACTGTGACGAGCTTCAAACTCGCGAGTGTTGGGCATAGTGATAGACGCAAAAGGATCAATGGATCCTATTCCAATATGATCGAGAATCGACAGATGATTAGCCATGCGGTGACAGCGCATTTGGACCATCTTCACTGATAGGATGGGAGGTAACCATTGACAAAGGTGAAACCCAACATAAGCTTGCCATGGAAAGGAGTATGAATGATTGGAAGAAGGAAATAGGAAAGCAGAGGCTCAGAAGGAACAAAGCATCTTCATACGCTTATCTGAAATTCTCACCAATGAATTACATAAGTATCTCTATCTTATTTTATGTTTTATTTATATTTCAATTATCTTAAACTTCATAACCATTTGAATCTGCCTGACTGAGATTTACAAGATGACCATAGCTTGCTTCAAGCCGACAATCTCCATGGGATCGACCCTTACTCACGTAAGGTTTATTACTTGGACGACCCAGTGCACTTGCTGGTTAGTTGTGCGGAGTTGTGACAAAGAGTTGAGATTACAATTGTGCGTACCAAGTTGTTGGCGCCATTGATGATCACAATTTCGTGCACCAAGTTTTTGGCGCCGTTGCCGGGGATTGTTCAAGTTTGGACAACTGACAGTTCATCTTGTTGCTTAGATTAGGTAATTTTATTTTATATTTAAGCTTTTTACTTTTTATTTTTGAAAAATTTCAAAAATTTTTTTTTCTCTATTTTGTTCTTCAGAGTTTTTAAGAATGGATTCTAGAGTTTCATGATGATCTGTTGAAGTTTGGCTAGCTGTGAAGCCATGTCTAACCGTTTGGACCGAGGTTTCAACTTATCATCACAAGAGCTTGTTGATTTCTATCAATTTTGCTGTTGAAAGTAATGACCTGCTAAAGCTTGGCTGGCCATTGGCCATGTCTAGTGTTTTGGACCGAAGCTTTCACTGAAAGCTTGGCTGGCTAGTAAGCCATGTCTACTTCATAGACCGGAGTTTTAGACTAACATTGCATGATTCCTGGAATTCTCATTAAAAATTTTGAATCTCTTTATTTTCTTTTCCATATAATTTTCGAAAAATCACAAAAAAATTTATAAAATCTTAAAATAAAAAATATTTTATGTTTCTTATTTGAGTCTAGTGTCTAATTTTAAGTTTGGTGTCAATTGCATGTCTTTATTCTTCTAATTTTCAAAAATTACATGCATCATGTTCTTCATTGATATTCAAGTTATTCTTGATGATTTTCTTGCTTTGATCTTTAAATTCTCTTGTTTTGTGTCTTTTGTTGTTTCTCATATGCATTTTCAAATTGTTATAGTCGTTAGTATACAAACTTCTAAGTTTGGTGTCTTGCATGCATTGTTGATTTAATCTTAGTTTTCCATGATTAGTTGCATTTTGATTATTTCTCATCATTAAAAAATTCAAAAAAATTTCAAAATTATGTCTTTTCAAGTCAATAATACAGAGAATTGAAGATTCAGAACAGACAGCAGAGAAATTATACAGAAAAAGCTGGGCGTTCAAAACGTCCAGTGAGGAAGGAAAACTGGTGTTTAAATGCCAGCCAGGGGGCGTTAAACGCCCAAAAAGGTAGTATTTTGGGCGTTAAACGCCAGGATGGCACAAAAGGGAAGATTTTGTTTTTAAATCAAATCTTTTTCAAATTTTCATAATTTTTCAAAATCAAATTTTTTTCAAATCATATCTTTTCAATCATATCTTTTCAAAATCAATTTCTTTCCATTTTTTTCATTTTCAAAAATCCTTGCTACAATTAATGATTTAATTCAAAATTTTCAAGTTGTTACTTGCCTATTAAGAAAGGATCAAATTTTAAATTCTAGAATCATATCTTCTAATTTCTTGTTAGTCAAGTGATCAACTTTAATTTTAAAACTTTCTTTTTTTAATTTGATTTTTAATCATATTTCCTCAATCACATCTTTTTCAAAATAATTTTCAATCATATCTTTTTGATTTCTAATTTCAAAATCTTTTTCAAAATCAATTAACTATTACCTCAATTTCAATTTTCAAAAAGCATCAACCATTTTTTATTTCAAAATCTTTTTAATTTGTTTTTGAAAATTCTTCCCCTCTTCTCACATCCTTCTATTTAAGGACTAACACTCCTCCACTATCAGCGAGTCAGACTCTCTCTCTATAAGTTCGAATTGTCTCCTCTCTACCTCCTTCTTCTATTCTTCTTTTGCTCTGACACCTCAAGGAATCTCTATACTGTGACATAGAGGATTCCATACTTTCTTTTCCTTTCTTTCATATGAGCAGGAGCAAGGACAAAGGCATTCTTGTTGAAGCTGATCCTGAACCTGAAAGGACCTTGAAGAGAAAGCTAAGAGAAGCTAAAGTATAACTCTCTGTAGAGGACCTAACAGAAATTTTCAAACAAGAAGAAGCCATGGCAGCCGAAAATAACAACAATGCCAACAATGCAAGGAAGGTGCTTGGTGACTTTACTGCACCTACTCCCGACTTCTATGGGAGAAGAATCTCTATCCCTGCCATTGGAGCAAACAATTTTGAGCTTAAGCCTCAATTAGTTTCTCTAATGCAACAGAATTGCAAGTTTCATGGACTTCCATTAGAAGATCCTCATCAGTTCTTAGCTGAATTCTTGCAAATCTGTGATACTGTTAAGACCAATTGGGTTGACCCTGAGGTCTACAGACTTATGCTCTTCCTTTTTGCTGTAAGAGACAGAGCTAGGACATGGTTTGACTCACAACCTAAAGAAAGCCTAAACTCTTGGAAAAAGCTAGTCAATGCCTTATTGGCAAAGTTCTTTCCACCTCAAAGGAAGGTGAATCCCTCTATGAAGCTTGGGAAAGATACAAGCAATTGATCAGAAGGTGTTCTTCTGACATGCTTTCAGAATGGAGCATCATAGGTATCTTCTATGATGGTCTATTTGAGCTGTCCAAGATGTCATTGGACAGCTCTGCTGGAGGATCTCTTCATCTGAAGAAGACGCCTGCAGAAGCTCAGGAACTCATTGAAATGGTTGCAAATAACCAATTCATGTACACTTCTGAAAGGAATCCTGTGAATAATGGGACAAATCAGAAGAAAGGGATTCTTGAGATTGATACTCTGAATGCCATATTAGCTCAGAACAAAATATTGACTCAGCAAGTTAATATGATCTCTCAGATTCTGTCTGGAATGCAAGCTGCAACAGGCAGTACCAAAGAAGTTTCATCTGAAGAAGAAGCCTATGATCCTGAGAACCCAGCAATGGAAGAGGTGAATTACATGGGAGAACCCTATGGAAACACCTATAATCCTTCATGGAGAAATCATCTAAATCTCTCATGGAAGGACCAACAGAGGCCCCAACAAGGCTTCAACAACAGTAATGGTGGAAGAAATAGGTTTAGCAATAGCAAACCTTTTCCATCATCTTCTCAGCAACAGACAGAGAATTCTAAACAGAGCCAATCTGACTTAGCAACCATAATCTCTGATCTAACTAAAACCACTCAAAGTTTCATGACTGAAACAAGGTCCTCCATTAGAAATTTAGAGGCACAAGTGGGTCATTTGAGTAAGAGGATTACTGTACTCCCTCCTAGTACTCTCCCAAGCAATACAGAAGAGAATCCAAAAAGAGAGTGCAAGGCCATAACTTTAACCAACATGGCCGAACCTGGAGAGGAAGAAAAGGCAGTGATTCCCACTGAGGAAGACCTCAATGGACGTCTACTGGCCTCCAAGGAGTTCCCTAATGAGGAACCATGGGAATCTGAGGCTCATACAGAGACCATAGAGATTCCATTGAATTTACTTCTGCCATTCATGAGCTCTGATGAGTATTCTTTCTCTGAAGAGGATGAAGATGTTACTGAAGAGCAAGTTTCCAAGTACCTTGGAGGAATCATGAAGCTTAATGCCAAGTTATTTGGTGATGAGACTTGGGAGGATGAACCCCCTTACTCACCAAAGAACTGGATGACTTGACTAGGCAAAGATTACCTCAGAAGAGACAGGATCCTAGAAAGTTCTCAATACCTTGTACCATAGGCACCATGACCTTTGAGAAGGCTCTGTGTGACAATTCAAGAAAATAAGCTTATGGACTTGTAGAGGATATCTTGGTAAAGGTTGAAGGCCAATCTCAATGCAGAGTCAAATAGAGCCCCCACATTCAAACTCTAAGTTTGGTGTTAGGAGGCCATCATCATGCTCTGAGTATCTGTGAGGCTCCATGAGAGCCCACTGTCAAGCTATTGACATTAAAGAAGCATTTGTTGGGAGGCAACCCAATTTTATTTAATCATATCTATTTATTTTCCATTGTTATTTTATGTTTTTTGCAGGTTGATGATCATGTGAAGTCACAAAAACAACTGAAAAAGTAAAAACAGAATGAAAAAAGTATTAAAAATAGCACACCCTGGAGGAGAAGCTTGCTGGCGTTTAAACGCCAGTAAGGGTAGCAGAATGGGCGTTAAATGCCCAGTCTGGCACCATTCTGGGCGTTTAACGCCAGAAAGGGCACAGAGCTGGCGTTAAACGCCAGAAATAGGCAGCAACCTGGTGTTTAACACCAGGATTGGCACAGAAAGGGGCGTTTACACGCCAACATGGTGCAGGGATGAGAAATCCTTGACACCTCAGGATCTGTGGACCCCACAGGATCCACACCTACCTCATCTCTCTCTCTCTTCTTCACACTAATCACCTCAATTCCTCTTTCCCAAATACCCCTCACCTATCAAATCCTACCCTCTTCTCCATGATCTCATCAGGAACCCCTCCAAATTTTAAAATATTTTCATATCTTTGGATGCAAATATTTTGTGTTGAACAGTAAAGATAATTTAGAAAAGTTTGATTAAAAGACTTATGAATGCACTCTCATTGGATATTCCACAACTATCAAAGCCTATCGAGTTTATCACAAAGATTCTAGAGTTGTTGAGGAATCTATACATGTTTTTTTTGTGGCACTAATGTTATTTCAAGTTCTTTAGAAGATGACCATGCAGGTGCCCAGAATAATGATCTCAAAAATGAGAATTTCGCTCAAACTGATTCCGATCTATAGCAAAAATTTCAACATGTTGAGACAGTCGACTCTGCAGAAGATGTTTCTGTTTTATCTCCTAAAAATACAAAATATCCTGGAAGAGACAGCCAAACAAATCAAACTCTATTTGGAGATCTGTCACAATGTGTCACCACTAGATCCTTGAATACAAGGAGGATGAAACAAAATAATCTTGCCTTCATTTCTCAAATTGAAACACAAAATGTAAAGAAAGCTCTTGAAGACCATCTTGGGTCAAGACAATAGAAGAAGAGCTGATTCAGCTTGAAAAAAATAAAGTGTGGACACTAGCTTCAAACTCTAATGGAAAAAAAGTGACGGGAATGAAGTGGATTTTTTTGAAACAAATTGGGAGAAGATGAAAGCATAGCAAGAAACAAAGCATGACTCATTACTCAAGGGTATGATCAAGAAGAAAGAATCGATTTTGACGAGTCATTCACACCAGTTGCGAAGATGGAAGCCATAAGATTGTTGCTTGCTTATGCCGTACACCAAGGGTTTAAACTTTTTCAAATGGATGTTAAATGTACTTTTTTGAATGATATCATTGATAGAGAAGTATACGTGGCACAACCTCCCGGTTTTGAAAATAAAAATTTCCCAAACTATATTTTTAAACTCTCAAAAGCACTTTATGATTTGAGATAAGCTCATAGAACTTTGTATGAAAGGTTTACCTCTTTCTTATTGAAAAATGGTTTTCAAAGAAGTACCATAGATACAACTCTATTTATCAAAGAATCTAATGATCATTTTATTCTTGTTCAAGTCTATGTGGATGACATAATCTTTGGCTTGGCTAATGAATCCTTATGTGCTGATTTTAGCAAATTAATTAGTGAGTTTGATATGAGTATGATGGGAGAACTCACATTCTTTTTTGGACTCCAAATCAAACAAACTCAAGTGGTACCTTTGTGCACTAAGGAAAGTATGCTAAAGAATTGGTTAAAAAATTTGGTTTGGAAGATGCTAAGCTAATGAGCACATCTATGCATCCAAATTTTAGAGTTGAAAAGGATGAAAATGGAAAATATGTGGATGAAACTAGATTTAAAGGAATGATCGGTTCACTCATGTACCTTTCTTCCTCTAGATCGGATATAGTTCAAAGTGTTGGAGTTTGTTCTAGATTCCAATCACACCCTAAAGAATCCCATCTTTTAGCCGTTAAAAGGATCATTAGATATATTTATGGCACTTTTAATTTTGGCTTATGGTATCCTAAATCTGATGAGTTTGGTATAGTGGGTTACTATGATGCAGATTTTGCTGGTGATCGAGTAAACCAAAGTAGCACATCCGGAATCTGCTGCTTTCTTGGACAGTTACTAAATGTATGGTCTAGCAAGAAACACGCGATTGCAGCTTTATCTACAGTCAAGGCCAAATACATTGTTGCATCTTCATGCTATTCCTAATTGTTATGGCTGAAAACCCAACTTGCGAATTACAAATTGTAAGTCAATAGTATTCCCTTACTGTGTGATAATATGAGTGCTATAAACATTTAAAAAATTCTATTTTGCAGTCCATAACCAAGCACATTGAAGTGAAATTTTATTCTATTAGAGAACACGTTTAAAAGGGAAACATCAAAATTCAATTTGTAAAATCTGATGACCAACTTGCCGATATTTTTACTAAACCACTGTCTGAAGATAGATTTTGCTGATTCTTTTATGTAATTTGATGATGAGTTTTTCTAAGTGTTTTTGTCTCTCAGGTCGACAAGAGATAAATCTGGACAAATGATTAACCCCTCTAGGTTTTCTTGATTAACATTGAGTGTTGCCATTTGATTCAAATGGGTTAAACTAAACTCTTTTTGGTGGTCCCTTGGGTTTTCTTAAAACCCAACATTGGGCCCAAAAGAAAGTTTTACTCTATTGGGCCTCATCAATAAATCTATAATATTTGGTTTTATATTTTTCTACCAAGTCTAATCATATTCAAATTCTCAAAGATATTTTGACTTATCTTTTCATATACTTAATTTCAAATATTTATGAAATCTTTTGTTTTTTTTTTGGAAACACCTTTTTAAATTATTTTGAAATATCACCTTTTATTTTATTTTAAATCAGTAATCATTATAGTTACTTATTGGAAACCACTCATCTTCCTCACACAACTTCCATTATTCTAAAAAACTGTATTCATTAGTGTTCATTAAAATGAGAAAGAAGGTGGCTACCTGCAAAGGTTCTCTGGCAAACTGTCCTCCTAGAAGCCGTCCTCCAAAGAATCAAGAACACATCTATATACACATTCATTTTCACTCTTCTTCACATTCTTCTCCTGTTTTCGAGATTATGGCATGAACAAAAACCACTACTCGCTGTCCATCAACAGCGCCCTCAGACACTGGCATTTCTAGGGCAAATGTGGCTAAGGGTAAGAAGCCTATGACCGAGGAAGTACCACCTAAGTCTCATCCTCCTCGATCCTCTTTTCATCGACATGGACGTTTTACTCCCAAAGCTCCCTCAAATCGTTCAACCAAAGGTAACCATTGACGTTTTCTTCATTCTGTAAAAGAACCTGATGACTTTAACCCTGTCGGTTTCAAGTCTCATTTTGGTAACCTCCCTCATTCTCAGTTCGACCCCTTTTGTTTTTCTTCAAGCATGAACTTCAAATTTCATATGGTTGTTGTAGCTAATCTCCCTTTATGTTCACATATTTAGCTGATTTAGATGTATTGGCTAAAAAATGTTTGAACTTTGTTGAAAATATTATTTATCTGGACTGGAAAAACTTTTTTAAAATTCAAAAACCAATTTACCCTGAGTTGGTTCGAGAGTTCTATGCTAACATGTACTATCATGAAGAAATTGTTTATTCATATGTAAAGGGTTGCAAAATTTATTTAAACAAAGATTCAATCAGGGAAGCCCTAGATTTTTATGACCTAGGTGTAAATGCTTACACCTCTGGTAAGTGGGATAATGATATTGGCATTTCACAGAAAGATGTTTTGGCAAATATATGTGTAAACATTTTTCTCATGGATGGTGTCACTCTAAATCACTAGTCTCTAGGTCCTGTTAGAGCCCAGCTGCACTGAATCATCACTCATATTCTCTTGTCTCAAAGTGGTTCTAATCAAAGAGTTACTCTCTGTGACACCTTTGTTCTATATGCCATTCTCAACAAAGCTGAAATCTCTTTTGCATACTTGATGATGTGTTACATGTACAATTGCATCCACGGTGACAAAAATGTTTCCTTATCATATGGCATATTTTTAACCTATTTTTTCCAATATTTTGGTGTTGATCTAATTGATGAGAAACAAGAGAATAGAACTTCTTATCTGAAAGGCGGCGGTGCAGTAAAACAATCTAAGAAAAAAGGGATTAGGGATGCAAAAGACATTATCATGGAAGAAGAAGAAGATGAAGGCATCCCTCCATCCTCAGTTGCTGGTATATCATCCTCTAACAAGTATTTGGTCAATAGCATTGTGAAAGATGTTCTCCAAGAATTTGTGAATTTGACCAAACATCTTATCAACTCGAGCAAGCAAGCAAGAAAATTGGCAATTCAAAATAAAAATTTCTTGACAAAGTCTCAAAGCCGAGTTGAAGTGCTTCTTAAGTATATTAATTCCTTGGAAGATGAACCAATGTAATCTGATCAAGAAGATGAAAATGTCTTGAAGATTGAGGATGAGGGATTTGATGTCTAGTCCGTTATCTCTATTGCTGCTGCTTAAAACTATTTCTGTGATGATCTTTTTATATACTCTACTTTTATCTGGATGACTATAATTTTGATTTGAAGGATTCACTTTGAACTACTGAGCTTTTATGCTTAACAAAAACATTTTGTGCAGGGCATATATTACTTCCTCGATGACAAAAGGAAAAGTAAAAATAAAAAAATAAATTGTATGTTTGATGCTGATTGGTGATGCTTAATAGTGCACTTTATGGTTGTTTGATTGTTTAAAGCTGCATTATGGATTTTTTAGGCTTGATAGTTTATTTTGAATATACTGGTTCAATGTTTTGAGGAATTGGTTTGATTGCTGTTAATGTATAACTGTTGAAGATAGATATAACCATTGGTTATAGTTTCTGCACATAGATGGTTGTTTTAATAATAATCATAGGTTGAGAAAGCACACATTCAGGGGGAATCAATTGAATGAAAAAAAGGGAAAGATCAACTTGAAGTTGAATCATCAAAGGGAAGTATTATTAAACTCCTCTTACTTCTTTTAATTCCAATTCATTTTATTTTATAATATTTGTCATTAAGGGGGAGATTGTTGAGTTTGAGAAAACAAAAATAATAATTTGATAATGACCAACATTATATCTTTGGGTTAAAAGCCCAAAAAATGTTTGTGATGTGTGTGTTTTGTGTAGAAAACCAACAACAAGCCCAATTACAAATGTCAGCACTCATTCTCTTCTCTAGCGCATGTTCAATATGCCAAACACTCCAACCAAACACTCTCTTCTTTCTTCTAATTGTTACACATGTGAATGACCTTAAATCAAGGTTGAAAAGTTTTAAAAGCAAGCAAAGAAAGGGAAGCTTTTAGGGTTTCATCAAAATAGAAAAGGTAATCACCAAATCCAAGCAACAAAGAGTAAAAAAAGAAGAAAATTCAAATGCTAGTGCCAAAAGTAATAATCAAATCAAATGTTGAATCAGAAAAAAATCAGAATAACATTTCCATCTTTGTGCTACCCTTTTAGCTTGTTGAAGCTGCCCTCCTCCTGCATACACCATTCGGGTAAGATAAATAAAACAAAAATTGTGTATCTCTATTGTAAATCAAAGGTCACAATTAAAACTTAGGACCAAAGAATATATTAATGGTTCAGATTGTTGAAGCCAAAAGAAAAAGGAATGAAGAGAAGCAGTTAGGTAAGGATTCAAGACAACTCTAATCACCGTTGTTGTCCCATCTCTTCTCTGCATTTCTACTCTGAATTCTGGAGAAGAAGAACAAAGTCAAAAGTGTTCAACCAAGATCAAGTTTTGAAAGTTTTACTCTTATTTAAAAAGGGCAAACAGCCAGAAATTGAAGCAAGGAGAGTGAGCACACTATTTGGATCTTCATAGCTTTCGAGCTTAACCTTTTTCTCCTTCATGATTTTACATTGAATTTTTTATTCTTCAGTTTTTATCTTTCTTTGTTTCTTATCAATGGAAAAAGACATTATGTGAGGAATCAGTAAAAGCTATTGAGAGAAAAGGCAAAGAGAGTATTCATGGAAAAAAGCCATAAAATTATTTCATTCTCTTTTGTATGTATTTCTGTTTTATATTTATGATCCTAAGAGGATTTTCTTACTAATTTGTTTGAGCACTTAGTGATTAAAAGTCTAGGGAGTACACCTAACCAAATCAATCTTAGGTGGATGTTTGGTTTGTCCCAGATAGGATTGCGTAGAATCCTAGAGAATTGGTGATTGTAATCTTTGTGAAAGATAGTAAAAATTCTACCACACTTGTGATAGAGACTGGATGTAGGCTATATTGCACAACATGGTTGAACTAGGATATATGGCTGTGTCATTTTCTCTTCTTTGCTCTATTTCTATATTCATTCGATATGAGACAAAATAAAATTGTCTCCAGCATAATCAATCTAACATACGTCACAGCAACTAAGAATGCTTAAAAGTAACTTGTTTTCTCTATTCCTGATCAATCGGTAAGAGACAACACAAAATTGTCTCCGGCATAATCAATGATGGCGAGAGAAATCGTCGGTTTGGAATTTTCTTAATGAGAATTGCGTTGTGAGTATAGTCCAAACCGACAAATAACTCTCACAATCAAAGTTTAGATAAAAAGATTGTCACAATCCAACCAAATATAAACTAGGAGTTTTAAGTCTCGGGTTGTTTTCCCTCGAACTAGCAATTAGATGTCACACTTTTGGTTGTGAAATAAGTGGGGGTTTCAATCATAGAGCGAAAATTTAAAAGAAATAAAGAATAAATGAACAAACAATGGATCAAAAGACAATTAATGCCAATTAGAAGGAAACAAGATCAAAACTAGTGAAAATGTGATAAATGCATAAAAGAGCCTAGACTTGGGAATGAGAGTTAAGGAATCCTATCCTTGTCATATCCACAACTATGGTAATTATGATAAGTTAATCTCATTTCGTCAACCCCTAGCATCGAGGAGTAAGTCAAGCAAGCATAATTGACCTTAATCCACAAATCCTAGCTAACTTATTAATTAATTTAGTAAAAAGCTAGCGTTACACGAACAATTAACAACCCAAAAATTACTACTAAATGTCGGACATTATGACTCTAGTATCCTAATTACTCATTTTCCAAGTCAAGGAGTAAAAATCTACCCAAAATTCATAATTGGCATTTTCACAAATACTTGGTGGGCATAAAAGCAAAACATAATAAATTACAAAGATAATGAAAATTATAACCAAACTATACACAAAATCAATAATAGCAACATAATCAAGCATATATAAATCATAAAACATCAAATTCATCTACCAAAAACTCAAGAAATCAAAATTGGATATATTAACAAAATAACTTCTATTATAAGAGAGTGAGAATAAATGTAGTGTAATTAAAGAGGTAAAGATTACTTACAATAGGAACAAGCTATAATCCAAGATAAAAATTGAGAATGTAAAGTTTTACTATAAATATAATTAAACCCTAGGAGAGAAGTTTTTAAACTACCCTAAACCTAATTAAAACTATCTAATATGGTGTGTAATGGTGCTCCTCTTCATATGCCATGTTGCCCCTTTGATATAGCTCCTATTTCAGCTTCAAAAACTCCAAAAATTAGGCCAAGAAGCCCCCAAAATCGCGAGCCACATGACTTTTAATGAGGTCACGCGTTAGGACTTGTGTGTACGCACAGGATTGTGTGCGTACACACACTAGCTGAAATTCATCTTGTGCGTATGCATGGGAAGGTGTGCGTACGCACACTGGAGTGTGTGTTTCTCTTTTATTTTCTTTATAAAATCTCCCATTTTGCATGCTTCCTTTCACTTCTACCTAGCCATTCTTTCCTATTGGACCTGAAATCACTCAACAAAACATATCACGGCATCGAATGGAATAAAAGTGGAACAAAATTGATTAAAATTCAAGCATAAAAAAGTATGTTTTCAAATTTAGGCCCAATTTATAGAGAAACCACAAAAGTATGCTATTCAAGTGAATAAAAGCGGGTTTAGGTGATGAATTCCATCCAATTCAAGCAAAAAATTATCATCAAATATGGATTCATCAATTTTTCCACACTTAAACAATAGTATGTCCTCATGCTAAGCACAAACAAAGAGAAGGTTCAAAGGGTAAACAACTTATTCAATGAAACTATCCATATGAATGCAACTATACTAAATGCTATCTATTTCTATCTATATTATATAGTTTTCTATTGAATTCGCAAAACAAACAACCAAATTTCCAAGCAAGCATATGGACATATAGGGCTAAATAAAGAAATCTTGCCATGCGATCAAAATCCAAAGATTGATTCGAATTTCAAAATGAAGCAACTTGCAAGAAAACATGAAATAAGAGATGGATACATAGAATTAAGTAATCGAACCCCTCACCAGATGTATATACACTCAAATCGCTCAGTGTTTAGGGTTTAATCACTCAAATCTCCTTTAATAATGCTTTCTAGGATTTGTTATTTATCTAACAATCAACAAGTATTTAATGCATGAATACAAATATCATGAGGACTTTAGATGGTTGTAATGGGGTTAGGGTTAAGGTAGGATGAATATGGTTAATTGGACTAATAAATTGAATCTTTGATTAACTTAAGTATCCACCTAACCTATATCAACCTAATCACTAAAATGCATTCTAACTACCCGTTACTTTTTTTTACACACATTTATGCATCTTTTTTCATTCAAGTCTCATATGCATTTCTTATTCATATTTATTTCCTTTGGGGAAACTTTTGTCCTCCTTTTTTTTTGACAAATGCATATGGTTAAAACTAAGTGACACATGAATGTGCACCCATTTTCCAAATTTTTCAATGAGATACCCAAAACAAATTTTTTCATTCACTACCAATATTTTTCCACATTTTTCCCACACTTAAATGACACACACTCCTCAATCTAAGCTAATCAAAGATACAAATCAAGGAATTCTATGGTTTTACACTTAGGGTTGTGATGTGATAACAATTAGAACAAAAGAGGATTAAAAATCTTAAAAGTGGCTCATAATGGTAGATACAAGGATGTGGCTATATAGGTTAGTGAGCTTTAATTCAAAAAATGGCCTCAATCATGCTAAATGCATTCAAAATATCAAATATCAAAATAAAGAATTAAGAAAATTTAAGATCACATTCATAGAAGGAGCATAGCACACAATGAATAAAGATTGTGGTTGAAATATGCAACCATGCATTATAAGCTCAACAACTCACAAAGTTGTTTGTTCTATCTCCCTTCTATGTTCCACAAACAACCATTCAAGTAAGTTTAAAAATAATTTCCCGAATAAAAACAATGGAATGCCCTAAAAGAAATTTTTCATGAAAATTTTTGTTGTTTTTGTCAAGATTATTTCCTATGTATGTATGTTGTGTTGGATGCAATTTCAAAAATTCCTAGTTCTTTTTCTAATTTCCACTATCCAAAAATCATCATGAATAATTAGGACAAAATTGAACTAGGTGCTATACTATTCACAACATCCAATCACAACTTCTAGCAATAGAATATATACCATGGTGCAATTCTAAAAATGAAACTAGAGATAAACTAGGATATATATAACCAACCAAAATAAAAATATGCAGTGCAAAAGACAAGAGTACTAGTAAATATCCACAAAAGCAAAATAACAAAAAGCATAAAAGATTGAAAAGTGTTCGGACAGAGAATTTTACACCCAAAAGTTGCGAATCCTCCCCACACTTAAGAGTTGCAAGGTCCTCCGTGCATAGATGATGATCTGGGAGACAGACGGCTCTAGGAATCTCCACTTCCAGCTGGTGGCTACGAGTGCTCTAGGGGCTGGTACACTATCATGTCTAAAGTCGGCTCAATGTTAGCCTCCTCAGCGTCCTTGGTATGCGAAATTGTTACTCAGGTTGTGAATTATTGTTCAAAATTGATTCCCTGGCGATGGCACCAAAAACAGATGCACAGAACCATGGTCTAAACATATCTTCACAATTTCGCATAACTAACCAGCAAGTGCACTGGGTCGTCCAAGTAATAAACCTTACGTGAGTAAGGGTCGAATCCCACGGAGATTGTCGGTATGAAGCAAGCTATGGTCGCCTTGTAAATCTCAGTGAGGCGGATATAAAATAGTTATGGAGTTTTCGAAATTAATACTAAAATAAGGATAGAAATCCTTATGTAAATCATTGGTGAGAATTTCAGATAAGCGTATGGAGATGCATTCATTCCTCTGAACCTCTGCTTTCCTGCTGTCTTCATCCAATCCGTCTTACTCCTTTCTATGGCTGGCTTTATGTAAGGATGTCACCGGTGCCAATGGCTACTTTCAATCCTCTCGGGAAAATGGTCCAAATGCTCTGTCACAGCACGGCTAATCGTCTGGAGGCATCACCCTTGTCGTTGGTTGCATCCTATTCCTCTCTGTGAAAATGGTCCGATGCGCTGTCACTGCATGGCTAATCATCTTGGCGGTTCTCGATCATACTGGAATAGAATTTACTATCCTTTTGTGTCTGTCACTACGCCCAGCACTTGCGAGTTTGGAGTTCGTCACAGTCATTCAATCCCAGAGTCCTACTCGGAATACCACGGACAAGGTTTAGACTTTCTGGACTCTCATGAATGCCGCCATCAATCTAGCTTATACCACGAAGATTCTGATTAAGAGATCTAAGAGATACTCATTCAATCTAGTGTAGACCGGAAGTGGTTGTCAGGCACGCGTTCATAGGGAATGATGATGATTGTCACGTTCATCACATTCAGGTTGAAGTATGAATGAATATCTTAGAAGCGAAATAAGATGAATTGAATAGAAAACAGTAGTACTTTGCATTAATCTTTGAGGAACAATAGAGCTCCACACCTTAATCTATGGAGTGCAGAAACTCTACCTTTGAAAATACATAAGTAATGAAGGTCCAAGCATGGCCGAATGGCCAGCCCCCAAACGTGGTGAATAGATCAAAAGATAATCCAAAGATGTCTAATATAATAGTAAAAGGTCCTATTTATAATAAACTAGCTACTAGGGTTTACAGAAGTAAATAATTGATGCATAAATCTACTTCCGGGGCCCACTTGGTGTGTGCTTGGGCTGAGCTTGAAGTCTACACATAGAGAGGTCATTCTTGGAGTTGAACGCCAGCTTTTGTGCCAGTTTGGGCGTTGAACTCCACTTTTGG
>NC_029788.2:21291592-21296015 GCF_000816755.2 Arachis ipaensis
GTTTTGTGGAGGAAAATGCATATGAGGCATCTCCGGGATCTCATGGTGATGAGCTTCCTGCGCCTCTTGAGCTCCATGAATGGGCTCTCTTGCTTGCTCCATCTTTTTCTTAGTGATGGGCTTCTCTTCCTCAAGGTGAATGTCTCCTTCTATGGAAGCTCCAGCTGAGTAACATAGATGGCAGATAAGATGAGGAAAAGCTAGCCTTGCCCCAGGAGAGGGCTTTTCGGCTATTTTGTAGAGTTCAAGGGAGATGACTTCATGAACCTCTACTTCTTCTCCAATTATGATGCTATGGATCATGATGGCCCGATCCACAGTAACTTCAGATCGGTTGCTAGTGGGGATGATGGAGCGTTGGATGAACTCTAACCATCCTCTAGCCACAGGCTTGAGGTCCAATCTTCTTAGTTGAACCGGCTTGCCTTTGGAGTCAATCTTCCATTGAGCTCCTTCCACACATATGTCCATGAGGACTTGGTCCAACCTTTGATTAAAGTTGACCCTTCTAGTGTAGGGGCGTTCATCTCCTTGCATCATAGGCAAGTTAAACGCCAACCTCACATTTTCTAGACTAAAATCCAAGTATTTCCCCCGAACCATTGTAACATAGTTCTTTGGATCCGGGTTCTTACTTTGATCATGGTTCTTGGTGATCCATGCATTGGCATAGAACTCTTGAACCATTAGGATGCCGACTTGTTGGATGGGATTTGTTAGAACTTCCCAACCTCTTCTTTGAATTTCATGTCGGATCTCCGGATACTCATTTCTTTTGAGTTTGAAAGGGACCTCGGGGATCACCTTCTTCTTGGCCACAACATCATAGAAGTGGTCTTGATGAGCTTTGGAGATGAATCTTTCCATCTCCTATGACTCGGAGGTGGAAGTTTTTGTCTTCCCTTTCCCTTTTCTAGAGGATTCTCCGGTCTTAGGTGCCATCAATGGTAATGGAAAAATAAAAAGCTTATGCTTTTACCATACCAAACTTAGAATATTGCTCGCCCTCGAGCAAGAGAAGAAAGAATAATATGAAGAAAAAGAAGAAAATATGGAGAAGAGGGGGAAGTTATGTTTCAGCCAAGAAGAGAAGAGAGGGTTGTGTTGTGTGAAAATGAGGAAGAATGGAGGGCTATATATAGGGAAGGGAGGGGGTTTAAGTTTCGGCCATATGGGTGGGTTTGGGTGGGAAATTGATTTGAATTTTGAAGGTAGGTGGAGTTTATTGGGTAGGTTTATGGGGAAGAGTGGGTGGATGTGAGTGGTAAAGGGTTAATAGGGAAGAGAGATGGAGGTGATATGTGAAGGGTTTTGGGGAAGAGTGTTTATTGGGAATAGAGGATGATTGAGACGAGAGAAGAGAGGGAGTGGAGGTAGGTGGGGATCCTGTGGGGTCCACAGATCCTGAGATGATCCTGTGGGGTCCACAGATCCTGAGGTGTTCAAGGATTTACAACCTTGCACCAATTTAGGCATGTAAAATGCCCTTGCACACAACTCTGTGCGTTCAGTGCCAGGTTGGTGCCCATTTTGGGCATTCAACGCCCATTTGTTGCCCATTTCTGGCGTTGAACGCCAGAACCATGTTTGTTCTGGGCGTTCAGCGCCAGCTCTTCTCCAGGGTGCAATTCTGGCATTCAGCGCCCAGATACTGCCCATTTTGGGCGTTCAGCGCCAGAACCATGCTCTGTTCTGGCGTTGAACGCCAGGCAGGTGCTTCCTCCAGGGTGTAATTTTTCTTCTGCTGTTTTTGATTCTGTTTCTAAATTTTTCGTTTATTTTGTGACTCCACATGATCATGAACCTAAGAAAACATGAAAAACAAAAATAAAATTAGATAAATAAACATTGGGTTGCCTCGTTGATCACTGGACGTCCCAGGAGGTCTTCCTCCTTGAGATTCACGTCCTTCTCCTCTCTTGTGGGTTCGGCCATGGTAATTAATTCAATGGCCTTGCACTCTCCTTTTGAATTCTCTTCTGTATTGCTTGGGAGAGTACTAGTAGGGATTTCAGTGATCCTTTTACTCAGCTGGCCCACTTGTGCTTCCAAATTTCTAATGGAAGACCTTGTTTCATTCATGAAACTCACAGTGGCCTTAGATAGATCAGAGACTAAATTTGCTAAGCTAGATGGATTCTGCTCAGAATTCTCTGTCTGTTGCTGAGTGGATGATGGAAAAGGCTTGCTATTGCTAAACATGTTTCTTCCACCATTATTAAAGCCTTATTGAGGTTTTTGATCCTTCCATGAGAGATTTGGGTGATTTCTCCATGATGGATTGTAGGTGTTTCCATATGGTTCACCCATGTATTTTAACTCTGCTATTGCAGGGTTCTCAAGATCATAAGCTTCTTCCTCAGAAGATGCCTCTTGAGTACTGTTGGATGCAGCTTGCATTCCATTCAGACTCTGAGAAATCATATTGATTTGCTGAGTCAATATTTTATTCTGAGCCAATATGGCATTCAGAGTATCAATTTCAAGAACTCCCTTCTTTATAGGCGTCCCATTACTCACAGGATTCCTCTCAGAAGTGTACATAAACTGGTTATTAGCAACCATGTCAATGAGTTCTTGAGCTTCTGCAGGCATTTTATTTAGGTGAATGGATCCACTTGTAGAAGTATCCAATGACATCTTTGATAGCTCAGATAAACCATCATAGAATATATCCAGGATGGTCCATTCTGAAAGCATGTCAGAAGGACACTTTTTGGTCAGCTGCTTGTATCTTTTCCAAGCTTCATAGAGGGATTCACCCTCTTTCTGTCTGAAGGTTTGAACATCAGCTCTAAGCTTGCTCAGCTTTTGAGGAGGAAAGAACTTGGCTAAGAAAGGTTGTAATTTAGCTTCTCTTAGTTTTCTTTTCAGAGTCCTTTCAGGTTCTGGATCAGCTTCAACAAGAATGCCTTTTTCTTTGTCCCTGCTCATAAGAAAGAGAAGAGAAAAAGAAAAGAAGAGGAATCCTCTATGTCTCAGTAAATAGGTTCCTTATTGTTAGTAGAAGAAGAAAAGGAATAGGGGTGAAGAAGAATGAAGAATCCAAACACAAAGGTGATGATAGGAGCAGAGATGTGAGATGAAGAGAAGTGTTAGTAGATGAATAAATAAATAGAGGGGGATGAGAGGAGGAGAGAATTTTCGAAAATAATTTTTGAAAAAGAGTTAGTGATTTTCGAAAATAGTTTTTGAAAAAGGTTAGTAGTTTTTCGAAAATTCAAATAAAAAATAAAATAATTAGTCTAATTAAAAAGAAATTTTGAAAAAGAGGGAAGATTTTTTTTTTCAAAAATTAGAGAGAGAGAGATAGTTAGGTAGTTTTGAAAAAGGTAAGAAACAAACAAAAAGTTAGTTAGTTAGTTGAAACAAATTTTGAAAAGATAAGAAGTTAGGAAGTTAGAAAAGATATTTTGCAATAACTTTTTTGAAAAAGGTAAGATAAGAAGATATTTTTGAAAAGATATGATAGAAATTAGTTTTTGAAAAAGATTTGATTTTTAAAATCTCAATTAATGACTTGATTCACAAGTTCACAAGAGATAGATGTAAAATTAATAAAAAGATTTTTGAAAAATATTTTTGAAATTTTCGAAAATAACTAAAAAAATTGAAAAAAAGATTTGATCTTTGAAAAAGATTTTGAAAAAGATAAGATTTTTTTTAAATTGAAAATTTGATTTGACTTATAAAAACAACTAGATTTTAAAATTTTTTTGAAAAAGTCAAATCTAATTTTCGAAATTTTAAGAGAGAAAAAGGGAAAGATATTTTTTTGATTTTTGAATTTTTATGATGAGAGAGAAAAAACAAGAAAAATGATGCAATGCATGGCAATTTTAGATCAAAACTATGAATGTGTGCAAGAATGCTATGAATGTCAAGATGAACACCAAGAACACCGTGAATATCATGATGAACATCAAGAACATATTTTTGAAAAGATTTTTTTAATGCAAAGAAAAACATGGCTTAATAGCTAGCCAAGCTTTAGTAAAAATATGAGTGTAATTCATTCAATTTTTAAGCCAAAACCTCTGTCCAAAAGAATTTAGACATGGTTTTATAGCCAGCATGCTTCAACATGCTTCATGAAACTCTAGAATTCATTCTTAAAAATTCTGAAGAAAAATATATTTTTGAAAACATTTTTATTTTAAAATTTTTTTGAAAACAAAGGAGAAATCTTTTTTGAAAGATTTTTGAAAACTTTTTGAAAAGAAAACGAAAAGAAAGTTACCCAATCTGAGCAACAAGATGAACCGTCAGTTGTTCAAACTCGAACAATCCCCGGCAACGGCGCCAAACACTTGGTATGCGAAATTGTCACTCAGGTTGTGAATTATTGTTCGAAATTGATTCCCTGGCGATGGCACCAAAAACGGATGCACAGAACCATGGTCTAAACATATCTTCACAACTT
>NC_029788.2:21296074-21301505 GCF_000816755.2 Arachis ipaensis
CCAGTTTGGGCGTTGAACTCCACTTTGCAACTTGTTTCTGGCGCTGGACGCCAGAATTGGGCAGAGAGCTGGCGTTGAACGCTAGTTTGCGTCATCTAAACTTGGACAAAGTATGGACTATTATATATTGCTGGAAAGCCCTGGATGTCTACTTTCCAACTCAATTGAAAGCGCGCTATTTTGAGTTTTGTAACTCCAGAAAATCCATTTTGAGTGCAGGGAGGTCAGAATCCAACAACATCAACAGTCCTTCTTCAACCTCTGAATCTGATTTTTGCTCAAGTCCCTCAATTTCAGCCAGAAAATACCTGAAATCACAGAAAAACACACAAACTCATAGTAAATCCAGAAATGTGAATTTAACATAAAAACTAATGAAAACATCCCTAAAAGTAACTAGATTCTACTAAAAATATACTAAAAACAATGCCAAAAAGCGTATAAATTATCCGCTCATCACGTCCTCCTCCTCCACTGCCGGCTCAGGTGAATCCGCAAGGGCCAGGCCAGGGTCTCCTCTCTCAAGCTTCACCGCCAACCACCAAAAATGTCGCGCGTTACGGCGCTTGTTGCGGCGAACCTCATGCAGAAGCTCCTGGAGCAAATCATAAATAGGCCGGGTGGAAGATGTAGGAGTTGATGATGGTGGTGGCGCTGATGATGATGATGGCTCTACTGTCTTCCTCTTCTTGGTGCTCTTCTTTGCCGACTCCTCCCACTCCCCGAATGGCAGAAATTGGGGGCCACTCGGAACTCTGAGCATATGGTTATCCGGCCTCCTCTCCACTCCAGCTACCGTGGCTAATCTCATAATGAGTGCTGGGAAGGGAATATTGAATTTCTACTGCTGGTTCACCTTTAACATCGAATTTTTTATCAGAGGTAAAATTGCTATTTTCTTACCCTCTAAGATAGCCCAAGAAAGCACAGCTACGCGGACTCTGATGTGGGTGGCATGGGTACTAGGCAACAGATAATCGATGACTGTCTGCTGCCATATCCTCGCCTCGGCCGTGAGGTCGAAGCATGTAATACTGATGGGGGTGGCTTTTTTCCCTAAACTGTACTCCCAACGGGCATCAAGATGGCCAATCTTCTTCAGAATAGTATCCAATGGGATTGTGCCCTTGATCACATCCACCTTTATCTTCGGATAGGCATCTTGGCTAGGCGGTATGTATGGAAGCTACAGGAGGGCCTCAAACGCCTGAGTTGAGGTATTTAACTGTCGTCTTCTAAGAAACACTGTCTCTGCGTCTCCACTCAGAAGATTTCCATAAAATTCCTGTACAATGGGCTCATTAATCTCCATTGGATCTTGCTCAATGAAGGTCCATTGGTAGTAAGCTATGTGGTCATGGATGACACCCGCAAACCTCTGCGAAATGTTCAGTTTCCGCACCCAATATATGGCCTTTCCCTCAAGGCGGTGAAATTGACGTTAGGCGATCTCATTGGCAAAGGTATTTGGCTTGTCAGAAGGACCAGGGAGACTGCCGGTTGGAGCCAATGATGATGCCGGCTCCTTGGCTTTAGGGCGCATCCTGAAAAAGAATGAATGGAGTACAATTTAGAATCATAAGGTAAATGGTATAAGAAAGCAAAAGAGGAAGTAATAACAATGTAAACTTGGAGCCAATAACAGTAATTGAACACTTAATTGAGGAAATCATCATAAAAGTGTGGTATAATCAAGAAAAATCAATGTGCTCCTCAATTAAGTAGCCTAAGGTTGCAAGTAACGAATGAGCAACAATTAAAGTACACACAAGCTTAGGCAATCACATTAAGAGTGGATTGAATTTTTAAAAGAGTGGATAGTGAAATTATGTCCGTGAATATGCAAGGTTATATAAAAATTGACATAACCAATAATATCCAACTCAACAGTGATCAACTTACTTATTCATCCAAAAGTAATAAAATAATCACATGGACAAGGTACTTGTTGCAAAAAGTGACAAGCTTGATAAAATCAAGTCAAGTCACTCAAACAAATACAAGCATTAAAGAACAAGTACTTGTTATGTGATTAAATGTTTTTGAAAAATCAAGATGAACAAGCAACTCAAGTCAACTCACTATGTTCAATATGTACTTATCAACAATGCACCAAATAAGTGACCAAAGTTAAATTGTTAAACCAATTTGGTACTAGTAACTCAAAGTAACAAATAAGTACCTTATTGAATTTCAATCACAAATAACATCAAAGTTATCTCAAATTGCACAATTCATGATTAGAATGCCAAATAAGGACAAAGTTTAAGACATATGGCGGCCAAAACACATGAATTAAACAAAAAAAATCTTTCAGGAATTATGTCGAACAGTTGGTGTGCAGTTAAGAAGCTTATGAATTTTAATCCAATTCAAGCAATCAGCAATAACACTTGAAATCAACATAATAATAAACAATTAGCTAATCTAACCTAACCTAGTTACTAAAATCATAATGAAAATTCAATTAAAGATGACCAAAATAAGCATGAAATAGGGCAAAAAATGGAACATGCGTTGATGATGTACGCAGAATGGAGGGAGAGGGGTGGGTAGGGAGCAGTTGTAGCGTAGGGATTGCTGCCGCTGGGATTATGGCGGAGCTGTGTCACCGGAGTCAGAACATGCGACTGACTGGGAGTAGAGCAGATGGGCTAAAAGATGGGGAGAAAGAAGAAAGAAAAGAAGAGGTGGTTGCGGCATGGTGATTGCTGGCGGCAGCAAGGGTCGCCGGCAAGAAGGGAAGGTGAAGTGGTTGGATGATAGTGTTTTGGTTGGGGGAGTGAACGAAGAAGAGAAAAGTAGAATGGGGGTGGGTAAGGCGCAATAAGGGTTCGGATTGAATTCATGCTCAAAACACATTTTGTAGGTACGCACAAAGTAGTGTGGGTACGCACACTAGGCATAAATCAGAGGATGTGCGCACGCACAAGCGTGTGCCTACGCACCCAGCAGGAAGACAATTAAGGTGTGTGCGTACACACAATTTATTGAAGAAGGGGCCTGTGTGCGTACAAATAGATGAGTGCGTACACACAAAGGCTTTTGTTTTTTTTAATACGAAATAGGGCCATGTGTGCACACACATAGGTCTGTGCGTGCGCACCCAGCAGGGAGAAAAAATTGGAGTGTGCGTGCACAACTATGCATGTGTACGCACATATCAATAAAGATGGGTCTTTTGTGCGTACGCACAGGAGTGTGCCCACTGATAAGCGGATATTTTATACGCTTTTTTACATCACTTTCATATAGTTTTTAGTAATTTTTATTTAGTTTTTATTAAGTTTTTATAGGTTTTAGTGTTAAATTCATATTTTTGGATTCTACTATGAGTTTTTTGTTTTTGAAAAATTTCAGGTATTTTCTGACTGAAATTGAGGAGCTGGAGCAAAAGTCTGATTCAGAGACAGAAAAAGCACTGCAGATGCTGTCTAGATCTGACCTGCCTACATTTGGAAGAGCTTTTCTAAAGCTATAGAAGTTCAAATGGAGCGCTTTAAATGGCTATGGAAAGCTGACTTCCAGAGCTTTCCAAAAATATATAATAGTCTATAGTTTGCTTTGGATTAGAAGGCCCAAAACTGGTGTCCAACGCCAGCTTCCTGCCCCCTTCCAGGCGTCCAGCACCCAAAGTGCAGAGCTCGGCGTCCAAAGGCCCAGAGAGGACCCCCTAGCTGGCGTTCCACATCCAAAAGACCTCATAGCACATGGATCTCATCAAAGCTCGGCCCAAACACTTACCAAGTGGGCCCTAGAAGTAGATTTTAGCACTAAAAATACTGTTGTACCCTTACTAGTCATTAGCTTAGTATTTAAGGGATTTTATTCATGTCATTCAGAGAACGAACATCACTTTTCTCATTATTCACGATCTTCCATTGTTTTTACTTTCAGTATGAGTTTCTAAACCTCCTAGGTTGAGGGGAGGAGCCCTGCTAAGTCCTATGAATTAATAAAAGTACTATTGTTTATTCTTCGATCCGTGTTTGATCTATCTCTAAGATGTATATTCCAATCTTCATCGTGGTGAGCAGGATGATCTGACAAATTAGCTCTGTTTATCACATTAAGATGAATGTGCCTGACAAACACTCGCATCTACTTGGGTTCGTGTGAGTTCCTGGAAGAAAAGCACGAGCCAACAACTATGTTTATACATCTCTCAGACGGTTAATCCACGATTTCGTTGGGGACTTCTCGAGACACCAGTTCAGCCAATCTGCGGGGAGATTAGGGTCTCCATGGTATAGGCTAGAATCCAATGAAGCAGCGTTCTCTGATCCGGAAGATTCGACCTTGTCTGTGGTGTTTTGAGTAGGATCGCCAAGAGAATGGATTGCTATGTGCTTCACCCTTCGTCAGATTAGTAACCTCGGCCAATGGCCATGGCCATGTTCAACCTGTAGCAGAGGAGATCAATGACCACGGACAATGGCTTTGATCACTTACAGCCTGCCATAGAAGAAGATCATTCACAAGCAAAGAAGACAATAGTACCAGAGTTACTTCAGAAAGACAAAGCAACTCTGACTCTCAACTCTATTCCTATCCTTATTTCAACTTAACATCCAAATGTTTGATATAACAAGTACTTATACAAAGTTCCAAGCATAAACCTTCTGATTCCGCCTGACTAAGACCTGCAAGACAACCATAAGCTTGGTTCAAGCCACAATCCTCGTGGGATCGACTCTGACTCGCTCAGGTATTACTTGGACGACCCAGTGCACTTGCTGGTACTGCTGCTGTTGTACGAAATCGTGTAGGTTTTGCGTACACGCGCACCCAAAATCATATATTTTTCAAAAGAATCTTATCTTTTTCAAAACTTATCATATCTTTTTCAAAATTTAAAAATCTTATCTTATCTTTTTCAAATTTCAAATTTTTAAAATTAAATCTTTTTCAAAATCAATTTTCTAATCTTATCTTTTTGTTTCTTATCTTATCTCTTCTAATTTCTAATTTTTAAATCAGATCTTTTTCAAAATCAAATTTCAAAATCTTATCTTTTTCTAATTTCAAATTCTAATTTCAAAATCTTTTCTTATCTTACTTCTTATCTTATTTTAAATTTAAATCTTTTCTTATCTTATCTTTTATTTTCATTTTTTGTTTTTATCTTTCCTTAATTAATATCTTTTCTTCTCTCTCATCGTTTTCAAAATCACCTAACTAACTCTCTCTTCTCAAATTTCCAAAAACTACTTCTTATCTTCTCTCTCTTGTTTTTCAAAACCACCTAACTAACTCTTCCTTCCTTAATTTTCGAAAATATCTCTCTTCTTCTCTCTCATCTTTTTTAAAACTTCCTAACTAACTCTCTCCTCTCTTAATTTTTGAAAATTTCTTCTTCTCTTCCCTCCTCTATTTTCGAAAATTTAGCAATTAAAATTCAAATATTTTAAAATTAAATTAACTTAAATTT
>NC_029788.2:21302500-21307590 GCF_000816755.2 Arachis ipaensis
GAAAATTTTTATGTTTTGTGTCCCTTGGTGTTTTCCTCCAAAAATTTTCAAAAAACAAGAGTACTAGATCTAAAAATTTTAAGTCTTCTGTCTTTTATGTGTTTTTCTCTTTCATCATAAAATTCAAAAATAAAAAAAATAAATTTTTTTATCTTTATTTGAGTATTATTTTGGAAATTTTTAAAATAAAATTCAGATTTCAATTTCAAAATTTTATCTTATCATATCTTAGTTGTCAAGTTTTCAAAAATCAAATTTTTCAAAATTAAAAATCATATCTTTTTCAAAACCTATCATATCTTTTTCAAAATTTAAAAATCTTATCTTATCTTTTTCAAAAATTCAAATCATATCTTTTTCAAAAACTTTTAAATTTCTTATCTTATCTTATTTTTAAAATTCAAATCTTTGCTCATCTTATCTTTTACTTTAATTTTATTTTTTATCTTTTCTTAATTAATATCTTATCTTCTCTCTCGTCTTTTACAAAACCACCTAACTAACTTTTCTCTCTCTCAATTTTCGAAAATTCATATCTCATTCTTCTCTCTCTTCTTTTTCAAAACCACCTAACTAACTCTCTTCTCTCTTAATTTCGAAAATTTCTCTCTCTTCTCTCTCTTCTATTTTCTAAAATATAACAATTAAAACTCAAATCTTTTTAAATTAATTTAACTTAATTTTTGAAATAATTAATTAATTAATTAATAAAAATAAAAATATTTAATTCTTATTTACTTTTTCTATTTATACACCTTCTCTTCTCATCTCTATTCATTCAACTCTACTCCCTTACCTAGCTCTAGCTTAACTTCTTTATCTGCATTTCTTTCTTCTTAACATCTCACTTGGAGCTTCTTGCCAATTGGTACAGAAAGCTTTCTTGTGATTTCTTTTCTTTTTATTTACTCTTATCTACTATATCCAAGGTATTTTTTCTCTACTTATTTTATTTTTATTTTCTTTCTTCTTCTTCTTTCTTCTGTTTTGACTTTAAGGAGGAGCTTCTTGCCAATTGGCATAAAAAACTTTCTTCCTTTCCATCTTTTTCTTGGCTTCTCGTTTTTGACCAGGAACAGGGATAAAGAATCCCTCTTGACTCCTGATACTGAACCTGAGAATACTCTGAGGAGGCGTTTACAACTAACTAAAGCACAACACTCCGGAAGAGACCTTTCAGAAAGTTTTGAACAAGAAAAGAAGGATATGACCGAACCACAAGAGGAGCCTAGAAAGGTCCTTGGTGACTTCACCATGCCTACCTCTGACTTTTATGGCAAAAGCATTGCTGTACCTGCTATTGGAGCTAACAATTTTGAGCTTAAGCCTCAGTTAGTCTCTCTTCTGCAGCACAACTGCAAGTTCCATGGACTTCCACTGGAAGATCCACATCAGTTCTTAGCAGAATTCTTATAGATCTATGATACTGTAAAGACTAATGGAGTTGATCTTGAAGTCTATAAGCTGATGCTTTTTCCCTTTGCTTTAAGAGACAAAGCTAAGTTTTAGTTGGATGCCCAACCAAGAGAGAGTCTTGACTCTTGGGAAAAGCTAGTTAATGCTTTTCTGGCTAAGTTCTTTCCTCCTCAAAGGATGAGCAAGATTAGAGTAGAAGTTCAAACCTTCAGACAAAGAGAAGGTGAATCCCTCTATGAAGCTTGAGAAGATACAAGCAACTGATCAGTTGATGTCCTCCTGAAATGCTCTCAAAATGGTCCCTCATAGGCGTGTTCTATGATGGCTTATCTGAGATGTCCAAAATTTCATTGGATAGCTCTGCAGGTGGATCTCTCCACTTGAAGAAAACACCTACAGAAGCAAGAGAGCTTATTGAGATGGTTGCAAAAAATCAAATCACGTACACCTCTGAAAAGAATCTTGTAAACCATGGAATCTCTCAGAAGAAAGGAGTTCATGAAGTTGAGACTCTAAATGCCATCCTGGCTCAGAATAAGATCTTGACCCAACCGATCAACATGATTTCTCAACATCTCATTGGGAAGCAAATTGCACCTAGCAGTAATCAGGAAGCTTCTTGATGAGTCCATATTATTCGGTATTTTGGTTTGATTTAAGTGAATTTCATCATATAAACCCACATTTATTCATCCAAATAGCATGTTTTTGTGTTTTCTTTCTAAATTGTGCCTAAATGTGAAAACATGCTATTTTGTGCTTAAATTAGTGATTTTAATCCCACTTTTATGCTATTCGATGCCATGACATATTTGTTGAGTGATTTTAGGTCCTAGAGGCAAGTTTGGCAAGGCAAAAGTGGAAGGAAGCATGTACAAAAGGAGAAAACATGAAGAAAATAAAGGAGAAGCACACATTGGAGTGTGTGTACACACAACCCCCTGTGCGTACGCACAAGAGCCACAAAACCATGTGTGCGTACGCACAACATCCTGTGCGTACGCACAAGAATAAAATCATCATGTGTGCATACGCACACGTCCCTGCGCATGACTTATTTATTGCAAATCGCTAGGGGCGATTTTTGGGCCTCCAGGGCCCAATTTTGGGACTTTCTGAAGCTGATTGAGTGCTATATGAAAGAAGGCCTCACTCCATGTGAAGGGGGGAGAAATTAGGATTAGATTTTAGTCATGTAGTTCATTTTCTAGAGAGAGAAGCTCCCCCTTCTCTCTAGAATTAGGTTAGGTTTAGTTTAATTTTCTTTAATTTCAGCATTTAATTCTTGTTTTAGTGTAGTTTCATTTATGTTTCTATGCTTTCTTGTCTCTATCTTCTTCATCTCTTTTGTTAATTTCTCTTTTATGTCACTTTTCATTTTATGAACACTCTTGTATTTCTTTAATTTTTAATTAATGCAATGTATGTTTTATATTCATTTATTGCTTTCTTTAGTTGTTGTTATGATTTTCTTGTTTTGGTAGTTTTAGATTTTATTTTAATGTAATTTAATATTATTTTATTTTCATGCACACCAAGCATTTGATGAAATGCTTGGCTTAGTCTTTATTTAGTTTTTCTTCACTCTTGGCTTAGAATTGATGACTTTGGTGATCCTTGAGTCATTGATGTCCATTCTTGTTTGATATATTATAGTAGTTAGTTGATTTGGTCTCCCTTGACTCTATGTGACCCCTTAGTGTTGACATAGGACTTAGGGATTGAAATTAACTATGCCTATTTGACTTATCTTCGATGTAAGGTTGACTAAGTAGGATTAACTCTTCATAATCATCATATGTTTGTGGTCAATGACTAGGATAGGTAGCCTTACCCTTCAATTACTTGCCAAGAGATTTCTTGAATTTTAAGTTTCCTTTCCTTGCATTTAATTGCTTTGAATTTTATTGCTTTGACTCTTAATTCCTTGCATGTTTATTTAATTGCTTTGATATCTAATTTCTTGCATGTTTAATTTTTACACTCTTGGTTGAGAAATTGGGTGTTTGGTTGGAATTGAGTTGTGGATGTCCATTCCGCATTGTGTGAGAATGGTTAATTGGTTTGGTTTCCATTGACGCTAGTCTTTCACTAAGTAATTAGTGAGTTGACTAGGACTTATGGATTGAGATCAATTATGCCTTTTGACTAATTCTCAAGGAGGATTGACTGATTTGGATTGATTCTACACAATTGTCATGTTTGTGGTCCACAACTAGGATAGGAACTTAGATTACCCATTTCTTGCCAAGAGTCCTTTAATTGCTTTGTTTTCAATTCCTTGCATGATCATTTACTTTCTTGCTATTTACATTCCTCGCATCTCTTGCCATCCCATGCTCTTTCTTAGCCAATAATTGTACACTTAGTTGCAACTCCTAGGGAAGACGACCCGGGAGCTAAATACTCTCGGTTATAATTTGTTTTGTGTTGTGACTATCTTTAGAAATTAAATTTGATGTTGGGAGTTAGTTGTTGATTTGGCTATATTTACAACGAAGTGATCCTATTTTGAGAGAAAATCTGAATCAACACCAATTCCCAACTCAACAAATTTTTGGTGCCGTTGCCGGGGAGTTGCAATGGTGCAAAGTTGTTGGTTATTGTAAATATGTTAATATATAAATAGCTTACTTTTTGGTTGTCTTTTGTTAGTATTGGAATCCCGAAGGACATTGGACATTCTAGCATTGGTGGGGAGGTCAAGCACAAGCCACCATAGCGAAGGCTCTCCCAATTGTCTAACTTAAAGACATTTAATAAAATTTCTTGGTAACTGTAATACCCGGTCTAACCGAAATTTAGTAAATAATAAGTTAAATAGGAGCGAATATGGTTGGAAGATTTGGCAATTGGAATTTGATAATTTAAATATGATATTTGGATTCAGTGAATTTTTTCGAGTCGGAAAATATAGTTTTCTGCGTAAAAGTGTGCAGTGGAATTTTGACCGGCAGTACCGGCTGAGAAATGTCTGGTACTACAACTGAGAAAATTGATAATGGGTAAATAAGATTAAGAAATGAAGAATTATAATTAGGGAATGTAGAAATATTTAAAGTGCGATTTAGAGCGCTAATCTTAAAGGTTTTGGCCCAAAATTGGGCCAATGGGCAAAAATAAGTGAACCGGGCCTAAGTGGGCCCAAGACCCAACATATATAAACATTAGTTGTCGGGATGTCCATGCCGTTTGAAGAACGGGTGAAAAGTGATTTAAAATGAGAAAGTTATGTCCGTCGGAAGATTGGGGGTTGAATTTGTAAATTCTGCAGCTTTTAACTTAGAAAATTTTTAGCAGAATGACCCTCCACGCGTAGGCGCACTTGGCGCGTACGCGTCGTTCTTCAAGAAGGCACTATCCACGCGTGCGCGTGGTGTGCGCGGACGCGTCGATGCACTGCACCAAATGCCCAGCTATTTTCCCGAGAGTTGTGCCAGAGTTGTGCCAGTTTTGTGCCTGGGGCGCAAGAGCACCCACGCCTACGCGTGGCTGACGCTTGCGCATCATTTGGCTATTTTTCAACCCGCGCGTCCGCACGTATGACGCTTGCGCGTCGATGAGTTTTGTGGCCATCCACGCGTGCGTGTGGAGTGCGCGTACGCGTGGTCCTGTTTTCATGCCAAAGTTGATTTTTGAGTTTTAAAAGCCAAATCTCATACTTCTAAGCCTCC